>NC_088421.1:20381088-20681088 GCF_034236695.1 Oncorhynchus nerka | reverse complement strand
TCTAATCCGTATGGCAGTCAGACTGTTTCAAAATGCATTTCATTGTATTACTCTTCTGCTGCGCTCCCTTCCCCCTCTCACTATGCTCATGTCATGTTACTTATCTCTGATGTGGATCAGTGAGCTGTGAACATGTATACTAACACACTCAAAAACACGCGCCCAGACACGCCCACACACACACGCCCACACACACACACACACACACACACACACACACACACACACACACACACACACACACACACACACACACACACACACACACACACACACACACACACACACACACACACACACACACACACACACACACACACACACACACACACAGCTGGCTAATTTCCACACTCCAGGCTAGGTCCTACGCCATCTACAGAAGGGCTGTGTAACGGCATTCTCAGCACATCCGTGCTTTGAATTAATTACAGTACCTCACACTCCATACATATTCCCAGACACTAAGTCACCTTGAGAATAGTGCTTGGGATCCTATCAGTTGTGGTGGCGGGGGGGCATAGCGAGAGTCCAGCTAACATGAGCAGCTGAAAATGGCTGTCAAAATGTTTGCAAATGAAAAATACACACCTATAAACTTTGTATCCAGGAGGGTTAAAAAGCCAAGCCAACCACATGACTGTGTGAGGACTGTAACTTAATCTGCACTTATCCCTCAAATATATAAAACAGGACGCTACAGAATAAATATTTATTTCTCTATGTTTGTAGTGGAGCATTTTAATAAAATAGCCATAGAATTCTGTATTCTGTATCTCTAATGGCAAGGGCACAGTAGATTTGTGTCTGTCTGTGTAGGCTATAGAAAATATCCTCTAGGTTGATCAGGGCGATTCCCTGATCCACCTCTACGCAGACGACACCATTCTGTATACTTCTGGCGCTTCCTTGGACACTGTGCTATCTAACCTCCAAACGAGCTTCAATGCCATACAACACTCCCGTGGCCTCCAACTGCTCTTAAATGCTAGTAAAACCAAATGCATGCTTTTCAACCGTTCGCTGCCTGCACCCGCACGCCCGACTAGCATCACCACCCTGGATGGTTCCGACCTAGAATATGTGGACATCTATAAGTACCTAGGTGTCTGGCTAGACTGTAAACTCTCCTTCCAGACTCATATCAAACATCTCCAATCCAAAATCAAATCTAGAGTCGGGTTTCTATTTCGCAACAAAGCCTCCTTCCCTCACGCCGCCAAAATTACCATAGTAAAACTGACTATCCTACCGATCCTCGACTTCGGCGATGTCATCTACAAAATAGCTTCCAATACTCTACTCAGCAAACTGGACGCAGTTTATCACAGTGCCATCCGTTTTGTTACTAAAGCACCTTATACCACCCACCACTGCGACCTGTATGCTCTAGTCGGCTGGCCCTCGCTACATATTCATCGCCAGACCCACTGACTCCAGGTCATCTACAAGTCCATGCTAGGTAAAGCTCCGCCTTATCTCAGTTCACTGGTCACGATGGCAACACCCACCCGTAGCATGCGCTCCAGCAGGTGTATCTCACTGATCATCCCTAAAGCCAACACCTCATTTGGCCGCCTTTCCTTCCAGTTCTCTGCTGCCTGTGACTGGAACGAATTGCAAAAATCATTGAAGTTGCAGACTTTTATCTCCCTCACCAACTTTAAACATCTGCTATCTGAGCAGCTAACCGATCGCTGCAGCTATACATAGTCCATCGGTAAATAGCCCACCCAATTTACCTACCTCATCCCCATACTGTTTTTATTCATTTACTTTTCTGCTCTTTTGCACACCAGTATCTCTACCTGCACATGACCATCTGATCATTTATCAGTCCAGTGTTAATCTGCTAAATTGTAATTATTCGCCTACCTCCTCATGCCTTTTGCACACAATGTATATAGACTCCTATTTCTTTTTCCCTACTGTGTTATTGACTTGTTATTGTTTACTCCATGTGCAACTCTGTGTTGTTGTCTGTTCACACTGCTATGCTTTATCTTGGCCAGGTCGCAGTTGAAAATGAGAACTTGTTCTCAACTAGCCTACCTGGTTAAATAAAGGTGAATTTTTTTTTTTTTTTTTATAAATTACAATATCATCCAGTGAAGTAGCAATCAAGTAGTGAGAAATATTTTTAATCCTCAAAATATTTTACTATTCAGACTGAATAGTAAATTATCTTAAAGTCGATCAAATTGTAACATTTCACCAATATTTGATGAAATACTAATCCATCACACAGTAAACAAATGCATTAAAACGACAGGGTCCTCCTCAGACCGTAGCCTGGGTTGTAATGGGCTAATGATTCATGGGGCATTGAAAGGCCTCTGTGTGGAGGACTGCTCTAAATCTAATCAGGGCCATTGCTTATGCCAACAGGGCATAGTAATAAAGTTGGCAACACTTGGTTACTGCTTTCTGTTCCTCCTCATTTCTCATCACAGCCCAGGCACCACAGTGGAGGGCAACACACACCGTAGCAGCCTATCTGCTGTAGCAGTAATTGGAAGATGTAATTTGATTATCCTGATACTACCTGGGGCCAACCATTGCCTATGGTAAAAGTGTATTACTAATATAATGAATTTGGCATCCTATTTACAGGGCTAATGATTGTGTTGGTAATACCAAGTCAAAGAGATCAAAGTGGAACCAACGGCATCTGAATGATCCCTACCAGTGGATGAATGTCTCACTTCTCAACATGTTAATCAATCTGGTCTGATAAAGAAAAGAGACAACTTAGGAAATAATAAACGTTATCAAATATTAATTTCCTCTTGGAATATGGATTCACCACAACCTTACTATTCACAATTGTGGCAGACTAGTCAGTATCAACAACTGTTGATCCATAAATGTCCATATTTCCCATCCCAACACTGGCTTTAAAATCTCAAATCCCTTCCGCAAAGAGGGAAATGCAGTTAGCCGTGTCATCAAGAACACATTCCAAGTTCCCTTTCTCTCTATAGGCAGCACGATCCATCAGCGCTGGTTGATACATTTATTGTTTTCTGCCCTGCAGTCAATGAGCCTGTAGTCTGACTACAGGGAATCGACTCATCCTCATACGCTCCTATGGATTTCACTATCAAACACATTCCAGATGGTTGACTCCTGATCATTTTTGTTATTGATTTTCCTCACAAGGCCAAATGTGGCCTGTGACACCTCGGGAGAAATTACCACATTAATCTACTGTGATTACGTACAGCACAGTGGAGGTTCCACTCCACAAAGTTAACTCTCTCTCTCTCTCAAACATGTGTTCAGTGCCAAACACGCTTTATTGAGCCCGGTGAAGTTTCCTATGCAGTAGGAAGGTTTTGTGGCTTTATACGTACACAACACCATGGTTTTAAGCAGCCTCCTCTGCTTAAAACCCCCTAGTATCATCATCAAACAGCCATGCATTGTTGTCCACCACCCCTAATGTAATTGTCAGCGGTAGGTTTGGCTCTTTGTAAGTAGTGAATTACCCAACCCCAGGGCATAGCACTGCAGGGTCCCGTTGAGGAGAGAGGCACTACTTCACAACCCTACTGGGGAGCGCTCGGAAACAAATGGCTGTCTAATTAGGAAGTGCTTGAGTCTCATTAATCTCCTCTCCACTCCCAGATAGAGGAAAAGGAAGGAGAGAGGGAGGGCAATCTCATTGCTTGCGTTGTAGGATCAACTCTTTTTTCTCTGTACTGCTCTTCACCTGTTCATTTGGAGACTGAAAATGAGCTAATAAAAAGCAGGAGAGTGGAGACACCGTGGGATGAAAGGGAGGAGGAGGAAGGTGAGAGAGGGGGATAGAGAGGGAGAGAGAGAGAGAGAGAGAGTAGAAAGATTACATGGTAGGTTTACAGTGCCCTGGATGCTGCTTTTTGGAGTGGCGGACGGAAGTTTCCCCAGAGGAAATCAGCTGGGAAGCCAAATTCATTTATGTGTTCGGTCCTCCTTATCACTGGGAAACCATCCCATACGAACCCCACATCTCTGGAAGCAGGGCCACATCGACCTTGACCCTGAGGCTAAGAACTACTCTTTGCCCCACGTGGTTGTTACGCAACACCCCTCTATTTCTGATCTCCTATCAGCGTATTTCAGTCTGAGATGAAGAGTGGAAATATACTGTAACCACCAGAGAATGGTGTTGCAACATATTGTCATGAATGACTACATCAATGTCATCTTAACACAATGATATAAATAGACTCAAGGAAACAGATCAGGGTTCTGCTACAAATGTGTTTAATGTATTTTACCCCAAAAAACACAGCAGATATTTCTTGTGTCAATGACTTCAGACTTCAGTAACCACCAAACAGCAGTAAACCTCTATTAGTGTAGTGTGAGGCGGCAGCAAGAGAAGCCCCAGGTGTGAGAGTGCTTTGACAGTTAGTCCACAGCGCCCACTGAGACAGCAGTAATGGGTCTGTGTGACTCCACTAGCTACAACACTGAGTCTGGTGAGGAAGGGAAGACACGCCCGGTGAGACCAGGGACACCATTCTAATTTCCTCAGAGTGCAATTCACACAGAGATAAGGCAAAACAGTCCAGACAGCTCAATGAGCAAACCCTTCAGCACTACCTTCTATATTTTCCTACTCACAAAGGTTAGAGCTTGAGATAGAGAGAGAGAGAGAAAGAGATTGGTAGTAAGGCCCTCTTTATCAGCAACCGAAGAAAGGCCATTTAAACTCCATTTAATCACACTTTAACAGATTACTAATTTGAAAGAGTGTGAGAGACGAGAGAAGAAGAGAAAGAGAGAAAGGAACTAGGTGAAGAACTTGCACCAGTATTTGCTGCTCTGTGACAGTAACAAGAGCTGAGTGTGTTCCTTTCTCTCAGCCACTTTTAGCCCTGTGTTGTGTGTCTCAATTCCCACAGGTCTTGACTCCTGGAGTCAATGAGTCAAGGACAACACAAATTTGCCCACTCCTTGGTTGGCCCCCTGACACCAGAGTTTCTGCAGTGAGCAGAAAAGGGCAGGGATCATGCAACGACCTTATCTGTTTGCCATGGTCCCTCTCTCACTCTGCACTCAAAGGATATTGGAGGTGTTCCAATCATGTTTAACAAAGTTAACGAATGTTTCACCAGAAAAGTTGAGCAGACGTCCCATCCTAGCCAGACCTTCAGTAATTCTACTCTGGGTGGTTTGTGTACAGTAGGTCTCACCACAGCCAGTTTACCAGCTGGAATGCCAGGTTTGGCACCTCCTGTTTGGTGGCGCTGTTCTCCTGACCACTCCTCCCCAGTCCCTGACCCACCACTCCCCCAGCCCTCTCCTTGCGGCCTGCTCCCCGCTGTGCCGGTACCACACCAACACAACCACTTCATTAGAATGGATGGACACGGCTGCCAGGCGACACACCACCATCTGTCAAAACTCCTCGGGTGTGTGACAAGCACAATGGAAATAATTGCCTTTTCGTCACAATAACGAGACATTTAGAGTCATTGAAGGTGGACTAGACGTAAGGTTCAGAGAATAGCCCACCATCATGGTTGCCAGATTGGGGCTGTACGCTATACAGGGAGGGCTTGATGAATCCAGTGTTATGCAGAGTCATGGATGTAAAGACAGGTAGGCATGCTGATGTTGATGTAACATTTAACATAGTTGTGCTGAACAAACCCGGACTTTACATGAATGACTTGAGTTTGTCTTATGAGTGCCTTTGCTTTGCCACTTTGCTCCACTGGTGGGTTCATACATTCATCCATTGACCTGCTGATGTTTTAATTGCCATTAATCAGTGTTATGTTGGAGGAAACTTTTTTGAGCGGCTGCCAAAGTTATCACATCTGTCTCCACCCATCCTCTGCTGGCAGCTCAGAGAGAGATATCGATCTCAGGTGCACCACGTATCCCTGAGAGAGGGAAAGAGTGGACTGAAGACACAGGAGAATAGGGAGAAAAGGGAGGGGGTGATTTGCAGACGGACTTGTTTGCACAAGATAAAGAAACAAAAGCATATGATCAAACATTTTCAATACAGATACAAACATGCGTTGGGTTACTGCTGGCATAGCAAGTAACATAGTGCAGGGAGATAAAAGTAGATTGGAAGTGAGGGGGAGACAGAAAAAGAACGATCCTTGATATTTATTTGGGAACAGCTGCTGCAGGGCATGGAAATTTGTACCCCTGTGAGCATCTGCCTTTGCAAATTGATTACCCAGGGGTAGGCCAAACTGTGCCAACCCACCACAGACTAATGGCATCTGTTGCTTTGATTATGAGGAGAACACAGGCCGCTATCTTGTCCCTGATGAGAGCCTGTGATGGGGCCTCTCTGACTGGGGCTCCTTGGGCCAAAGTGACTGGAAGCCTGACTAGAGGAGATGGGGGGCTAGCAGGGCTGGTCAGAGGGAACGAAGGGGGTCAGGGCAGACTGTCCAGACTCAGAGACCTGATTATGTGACTTATTCTCTGTCCCAGTAACACGAACACATCACAGGCATCCCAAAGGCAGTTAAATTAGGACAGCTGCTAGAGATGGAATGAGTGACAGGTCATTTCATGTTAGTTTGATCATTAATTGCGGGTATGTTCATATCAGATGTGGAACTAAAGACATGTTATTGGTGCACAGGACGTGCTCAACAACAAGTAGGTCTCTCTCTCTCTCTCTCTCTCTCTCTCTCTCTCTCTCTCTCTCTCTCCTCTCTCTCTGTCTCTCTCTGTCTCTCTCTGTCTCTCCTGTTACTGTTATAGGCACTTATTAATTTGATAACTCACAGCGGCTGAAGTATTCAGTCTAAGAGGGAGCAACTAAGAGTCTCTCAGACAGGAAATTGTTCTCTTGTTTATCCTGCCATCACACAATTGCATCTTCATGCACCGTTGCAAACAAACTCGACTCAGTCCTGGCTGTCTAATTATCTCAGTGGAAAGAAGCTCTAACAAGGTTTGACAAGTTCCTTCCTCCTATGTGTTTTACCTGGGACAACACATTGATTCAACTGATCAAAGTTGATCTTAATGGACTGCCCGTGACCTCTGGGTTTAAAATCATCAAACACCACCCAATGAAAATCCAAGAGTTACACTAATGAAAATATCAAAGTGCATGTATTAACAATCTCCCAAAACAAGTACAGTGCCTAAAGCTTATACATCCCAATGAGTCAACATTTATGCTTTCAATGTTTCTGGACCAATGGAACAATTATTAGGCGAGTATTCTGATCTTATCTATACACATTTTCCAACTCCAAACCATATAAACTTGAATGATTTTTGGATGGAATCATTTTCAGGTGATATGTATTTGTGTGATGAGGGAGGGTGTGGCGGAAGTGAATAACACCATATGTCAAGGTGTGCATAATTATTAGGCAGCTTCATTACCTCAGGTAAAATGGGCCAAAAAAAGAGATTTAACTGACACTGAAAAGTCACAAATTGTCAAACGCCTTTCAGAGGGATGCAACACTTTTGAAATAGCTAAACTATTGAGGCGTGACCACCGGACAATCAAACGTTTTGTTGTGAATAGTCAACTGGGGCACAAAAAACGCATGGAGAAGAAAAGGCACAAATGAACTGCAAAAGACTTGATAAGAATTAAACATCATGCTACCAGGAACCCATTATCCTCCAGTGCCACCATATTCCAGACTTGGAAGAATTAAACATCAAGCTACCAGGAACCCATTATCCTCCAGTGCCACCATATTCTAGACTTGAGAAGAATTAAACATCAAGCTACCAGGAACCCATTATCCTCCAGTGCTACCATATTCCAGACTTGGAAGAATTAAACATCAAGCTACCAGGAACCCATTATCCTCCAGTGCTACCATATTCCAGACTTGGAAGAATTAAACATCAAGCTACCAGGAACCCATTATCCTCCAGTGCCACCATATTCCAGACTTGAGAAGAATTAAACATCAAGCTACCAGGAACCCATTATCCTCCAGTGCCACCATATTCTAGACTTGAGAAGAATTAAACATCAAGCTACCAGGAACCCATTATCCTCCAGTGCCACCATATTCCAGACTTGAGAAGAATTAAACATCAAGCTACCAGGAACCCATTATCCTCCAGTGCCACCATATTCTAAACTTGAGAAGAATTAAACATCAAGCTACCAGGAACCCATTATCCTCCAGTGCCACCATATTCCAGACTTGAGAAGAATTAAACATCAAGCTACCAGGAACCCATTATCCTCCAGTGCCACCATATTCTAGACTTGAGAAGAATTAAACATCAAGCTACCAGGAACCCATTATCCTCCAGTGCCACCATATTCCAGACTTGAGAAGAATTAAACATCAAGCTACCAGGAACATATTATCCTCCAGTGTTGAGGATCAGCGGGGAGGAGATGTTGCCTACCCTCACCACCTGGGGGCGGCCCATCAGGAAGTCCAGTACCCAGTTGCACAGGGCGGGGTCGAGACCCAGGGTCTCGAGCTTGATGACGAGCTTGGAGGGTACTATGGTGTTGAATGCCGAGCTGTAGTCGATGAACAGCATTCTCACATAGGTATTCCTACAGGGAGGAGGTGAGGGCCCTCGGAGTGTGGTGTCAGGGAAATAACCTCACACTCAACGTCAACAAAACTAAGGAGATGATTATGGACTTCAGGAAACAGCAGAGGGAACACCCCCCTATCCACATCGATGGAACAGTAGTGGAGAGGGTAGTAAGTTTTAAGTTCCTCGGCATACACATCACAGACAAACTGAATTGGTCCACTCACACGGACAGCATCGTGAAGAAGGCGCAGCAGCGCCTCTTCAACCTCAGGAGGCTGAAGAAATTCGGCTTGTCACCAAAAGCACTCACAAACTTCTACAGATGCACAATCGAGAGCATCCTGGCGGGCTGTATCACCGCCTGGTACGGCAACTGCTCCGCCCACAACCGTAAGGCTCTCCAGAGGGTAGTGAGGTCTGCACAACGCATCACCGGGGGCAAACTACCTGCCCTCCAGGACACCTACACCACCCGATGTTACAGGAAGGCCATAAAGATCATCAAGGACAACAACCACCCGAGCCACTGCCTGTTCACCCCGCTATCATCCAGAAGGCGAGGTCAGTACAGGTGCATCAAAGCTGGGACCGAGAGACTGAAAAACAGCTTCTATCTCAAGGCCATCAGACTGTTAAACAGCCAACACTAACATTGAGTGGCTGCTGCCAACACACTGACTCAACTCCAGCCACTTTAATAATGGGAATTGATGGGAAATGATGTAAAATATATCACTAGCCACTTTAAACAATGCTACCTAATATAATGTTTACATACCCTACATTATTCATCTCATATGTATATGTATATACTGTACTCTATATCATCTACTGCATCCTTATGTAATACATGTATCACTAGCCACTTTAACTATGCCACTTTGTTTACATACTCATCTCATATGTATATACTATACTCGATACCATCTACTGTATCTTGCCTATGCTGCTCTGTACCATCACTCATTCATATACCTTTATGTACATATTCTTTATCCCCTTACACTGTGTATAAGACAGTAGTTTTGGAATTGTTAGTTAGATTACTTGTTGGTTATTACTGCATTGTCGGAACTAGAAGCACAAGCATTTCGCTACACTCGCATTAACATCTGCTAACCATGTGTATGTGACAAATACAATTTGATTTGATTTGATTTGATTTGACAAGTTGAAGCGTCAAGATTGGGCAAAGAAATAGCTGAAGACAGATTTTTCTATGGTTTTATGGACAGATGAAATGAGAGTGACTCTTCATGGACCAGATGGATGGGCCCGTAGCTGTATCAGTAATGGACACAGGGTACCACTTCGATTCAGGCGCCAGCAAGGTAGAGGAGGGGTACTGGTATGGGCTGCTATCATTAAGGATGAGGTAGTTGGACCTTTTCAGGTTGAAGATGGACTGAAACTGGAAGATACATTCTTCAAGCAGTGGTACAGAAAGTAGTCCTCAGCATTCAAGAAGGACATGATCTTTATGCAGGACAATGCTCCATCACATGTATCCATCTAGCCAGCAAGGGCCTCAAAGATGCCTGAATCATGACCTGGCCCTCTTCCTCACCTGACTTAAATCCTATTGAGAATTTGTGGGCCCTTCCCAAACGTGAGATTTACAGTGAGGGAAGACAATACACCTCTTTGAACAGCATTTGGGAGGCAGTAGTTGCTGCTTCAGCGAAGGTTGATCGTGAACTGATCAAGAAACTGACAGACTCCATGGATGGAAGGCTCAAGGCAGTTATTAAAAAGAAGGGGGCTATATTGGTCACTGAATATTTTTGAAAGGCCAAAAATGTTATTTAATTGTCATTTTGTGTAACTTAATTGTTACACTTACACAAAACATTGAATTGTATTTGTCATGTTGTTTCCTAATAATTCTGCACACTAATAGTTGAAGTCGGAAGTTTACATACACCTTAGCCAAATACATTTAAACTCAGTTTTTCACAATTCCTGACATTTAATCCTAGTAAAAATCCCCTGTCTTAGGTCAGTTAGGATCACCACTTTATTTTAAGAATGTGAAATGTCAGAATAATAGTAGAGAGAATGATTTATTTCATATTTTATTTCTTTCAACACATTCCCAGTGGGTCAGATGTTTACATACACTCAATTATTTTTGGACATTTCTCCAAAAAGTACGATCTTTGTCCCCATGTGCAGTTGCAAACCATAGTCTGGCTTTTTTATGGCGGTTTTGGAGCAGTGGCTTCTTCCTTGCTGAGCGGCCTTTCAGGTTATGTTGATATAACTGCTGTTCCAGTTTCAACTGACCTGAGCCCTAGGACCATGCCCCAGGACTACCTGACATGATGACTCCTTGCTGTCCCCAGTCCACCTGGCCATGCTGCTGTTCCAGTTTCAACTTCCACCTGACTGTGCTGCTGCTCCAGTTTCAACTGTTCTGCCTTATTATTATTCGACCATGCTGGTCATTTATGAACATTTGAACATCTTGGCCATGTTCTGTTATAATCTCCACCCGGCACAGCCAGAAGAGGACTGGCCACCCCACATAGCCTGGTTCCTCTCTAGGTTTCTTCCTAGGTTTTGGCCTTTCTAGGGAGTTTTTCCTAGCCACCGTGCTTCTACACCTGCATTGCTTGCTGTTTGGGGTTTTAGGCTGGGTTTCTGTACAGCACTTTGAGATATCAGCTGATGTACGAAGGGCTATATAAATAAATTTGATTTGATTTGATTTGATATAGGACTCGTTTTACTGTGGATATAGAACTTTTTGTACCTGTTTCCTCGAGCATCTTCACAAGGTCCTTTGCTGTTATTCTGGGATTGATTTGCACTTTTCGCACCAAATTACGTTAATCTCTAGGAGACAGAACACGTCTCCTTCCTGAGCGGTATGACGGCTGCGTGGTCCCAGGGTGTTTATACTTGCATACTGTTGTTTGTACAGATGAACGTGGTACCTTCAGGTGTTTGGAAATTGCTCCCAAGGAAGAACTATTACTATTATACTATTACTATTATAACTATTATAGAACCATTTTTTTCTGAGGTCACGGCTGATTTCTTTTGATTTTCCCATGTCAAGCAAAGAGGCACTGAGTTTGAAGGTAGGCCTTCAAATACATCCACAGGTACACTTCCAATTGACTCAAATGATGTCAAATAGCCTATCAGAAGCTTCTAAAGCCATGACATAATTTTCTGGAATTTTCCAAGCTGTAAAGGCACAGTCAACTTAGTGTATGTAAAATTCTGACCCATTGGAATTGTGATACAGTGAATTATAAGTTCAATTATCTGTCTGTAAACAATTGTTGGAAAAATGACTTGTGTCATGCACAAAGTAGATGTTCTAACCGACTTGCCAAAACTATAGTTTGTTAACCAGAAATTTGTAGTGGTTGAAAAACGAGTTTTAATGACTCCATCCTAAGTGTAGGTAAACTTCTGACTTCAACTGTATATATTCCCCTGAGAAAGACAACACTCACTTTCCCTTTGTTAAACATTCAGATTTGAGGTTCAATAACATTTTGGATTGACTGAATACAATTTGCCTAATAATTGTGCATGCAGTGTATGTTGATCCAATTAAGAAAGGAAATGGAGTGCTACATTACGTTTCTGGAGATAGAAACTCAATGTACTGCATCAATCAATTACACCATTTTTTGGGCACTAAATGCTCCTCATAGTGTAATTACGGTGATGAATAAATATTGATATTTTCTATCCTGAATTACATTATCAATGCACTGTGCTACGGATTCATTACAGGCTGGGTATTCAGATAATAGTTCCTTATATGAAGAATAATAAAAACATGAATATGATTAAGGACGCAATTATGGGAATCATTTGTGTGTGTGTGTGTGTGACGTTATGAAAAAGTGGTTTGTCTGAGAGAAGCATTAATGTATGAAACATAATGAAGAGTTTGGAGCACATTGAAACGTGGAATTGCTGTATTGTACCACATGAGATATAAATGTACGGTAAAGTGTAGGGATGCATTGCTATTAAAGAAGACAATATTACCTTCAAGTCGTATAAGGAATCAACCACTTTAGAAACACATCCAATGTTACCTATTCTACAGTACATACAAATACCACTGGGATTACATACATTGTTGCGTGTGCTATAGCAATTACAAACTGATTGTTTGATGAATGTGTTGTATTTACTATATCTCTTTTCAAAGGAACTCCTCTATCGTAAAGGACGTGGAAATAATGCATGGCTACTGGGCTCATATTATTGACTTAAATGAAGCCATTAAAGTCCAAACAGAGACAGCTGTCTTCCTGTTGTGTAAAAGGCAGGAGTAACTAGGTTTCCATCCAATTGGCGACAGATTTTCATGCGAACATTCTAAAATCTGCATTAAAAACAATATGCACATTACCACCAGAGGGGTGTTTCCATCAAACTGACTTCTTATAAAAGGCTGTGCATGACGACGTAGTGCACATAGAAAAACACTTTGTGGTTAAGTTTCCATGTACCGAATAAAGAATATAAGTTAAATGGGTTTCCATGGCATTTTCAACTCTACCAGTGGTTTTGTCACAAAACCGATAACATTGCGATAATATTGCAAACTTGCCCAATCTAGTTTTGGTGCATGCTCTATAGACAGTTCGCTGATAAATTGGACAGGGTAGGTTATATGATGAGACATGGATAAAAGCCAGATCATTTGTATTTGATAATTGCAGCCAAGCACCATTCAAATGATAGCCTACCCTCAATCTAAACATATTATCGTGTGACTCCAAGTTTACTGCGAAAATATGCTTTTAATATCAATATTTGTCCATAAATACATTTCCACTGGATTTTTTTCATAATCTATTTCACAGACCCAAAAAATCCCACCTTGTCTTGTGTATTTTGTTTTGTTGACATTGGGACATTTCACCAACAAATTAGCTGTTTCCATAAGGCCTGGTGTTTTTTATGCATCAAGTAATTCATTCGCCTGAAATGACTGGATCGAAACCTGCTTACTGATAGGTTTCATTTCACACCTTGAGGAACATGGACAGACAAATAACATTATATTGATCCAATGTAATTCCTAGAACAACTTTGAGCAAAGGGATGGAGGGAGGGAGGGAGGGAGAAGAGAGGGAGGCAGGGAT
Organism: Oncorhynchus nerka; assembly: GCF_034236695.1. Taxonomy (NCBI): domain Eukaryota; kingdom Metazoa; phylum Chordata; class Actinopteri; order Salmoniformes; family Salmonidae; genus Oncorhynchus; species Oncorhynchus nerka. The sequence goes on along the minus strand of NC_088421.1, from coordinate 20,667,457 downwards.
GGAGGGATGGAGGGATGGAGGGAGGGAGGCAGGGAGGGAGGGAGGGAAGGGGGGAGGGAGGAGGGAGGGAGGGAGGGAGGGAGGGGTTAGGTGAAGGAGAATGTACAGTGCCTTGCGAAAGTATTCGGCCCCCTTGAACTTTGCGACCTTTTGCCACATTTCAGGCTTCAAACATAAAGATATAAAACTGTATTTTTTTGTGAAGAATCAACAAGTGGGACACAATCATGAAGTGGAACAACATTTTTTAACAAATCAAAAACTGAAAAATTGGGCGTGCAAAATTATACTTTCTAGCGCCACCTTTTGCTGCGATTACAGCTGTAAGTCGCTTGGGGTATGTCTCTATTAGTTTTGCACATCGAGAGACTGACATTTTTCCCCATTCCTCCTTGCAAAACAGCTCGAGCTCAGTGAGGTTGGATGGAGAGCATTTGTGAACAGCAGTTTTCAGTTCTTTCCACAGATTCATGATTGTGTCCCACTTGTTGTTGATTCTTCACAAAAAAATACAGTTTTATATCTTTATGTTTGAAGCCTGAAATGTGGCAAAAGGTCGAAAAGTTCAAGGGGGCCGAATACTTTCGCAAGGCACTGTACCTCTCTACCTCCGACTGTCTGGAGGAAAATGATGTGACGGCCTATAAAAATGAGACTTTCCTCCTGCTTTCCGTAATACATTTTTCCAGCATTTTAGGTGATGCAATAAAAAGGACAGCTGAAATGTGAAAAGGAGGCAATGGCTATTTCATCAGTCGGAAATGAGTCTTGTCTCTCACCTTAAAAGACTCCCGTCACTTCTGCTCCTGATACGCCTGCTACTGCCGTCCTCACAGACCTGTGGCAGCACGTTTGTCATTCACAGTCGACTCAACTTGCCCTATAGATCGGATTTACACACTTCTTCAGATTCCAATTCCAGCAGGCCTCTCTCCTATGGGGTCCTTCATGATTTACCAGGAGATGGCTGGACACTAAGACAGAGGTGATACTGGGCGGGCGAGGACGTGTTACTGGGTGGGGTCTGGGAGTCTAGTGCTGGTGACTGCATGTCAGGCTCAGGCTCAGGCTCAGGGTTAGGCCAGTTTGTTTCATCATCCTTCCTAACATCTATCTATATTAAATACAGGCAGGAGAATACCACCCTGCATCCCACTGCTAGCTTGCTTCTGAAGCTAAGCAGGGTTGGTCCTGGTCAGTCCCTGGATAGGAGGGCCAGTAGGAGGCACCCTTTCCTCTGGTTTCTAAAAAAATATCCCAACGCCACAGAACAGTGATTGGGGACATTGCCCTGTGTAGGGTGTTGTCTTTCGGCAGGAATGTTAAACAGGTGTCCTGACTCTCTGTGGTCACTATAGATCCCATGGCACTTATTGAAAGAGTAGTGGTGTTAACCCTGGTGTCCTGGCTAAATTCCCAATCTGGCCTTCGTACCATCATGGTCACCTAATCATCTCCAGCTTACAATTGCCTCATTCATCCCCCTTCCTCTCCCCTGTAACTATTCCCCAGGTTGTTGCTGTAAATGAGAATGTATTCTCAGTCAACTTACCGGGTTAAATTTTTTAAAAAGACCTTCATTTGTTGAATTACCCTGACTTATTCCTCAGGCCATGGCTTAATACCAAAAGTGTGATAAGTTGGTCTGAATAACCATCCCACAGTATTGCCTGTGAACTTGATGGCCATGATAGGAACGTGGCAGAACTGAGGCCAAGTTTTAGGACTCATGTTGGTGCTGTTTCCAATAGGCTCCTCTCTATCATAGAAGGAGTCATCTATCTCAAACACTATTTATCAAGCTAACAGTGATGAAAACTCATACATTGAAAGTCATTTCTGTACAATTAAACATTACATTTGCTATCCAAAAACGCATGAACATATTCCCACCATAGAGAGCAACACGTTTGAACGGGACGCATGCAGTCAATCATTTATTTTCTTGAGAGGTTATTTCCTATTTTAATTTCACTAGTGCACATTACATTGATGTTGTTTTTCATCCATTTCCATAGTTGGTTTTTCCACGAGGCAATCTTTTGTTCAAGATTTGATACAGGTGCACTTGGCAACAATTTAAATATCATGGCAGCAACTACTGTATACTCGACACTGATTAATGTTGTTCTCATTCACAACAAAACACTAACTCAGTCACTGAATGCATCTACTGTCAGCGAATAAGAGTTATTTCTCATCTCCCAACTCCCAATAGGCTAACACCTGTTTGTATAGGAGTCATGAATTTTTTAGCAATGACAAAGACTAAAATAATGTTTTTACAGTGAGCTTCATTTTAAGCCGATAGTCATTTTGAGATGCATAGAACCACTGTATAGCCTCCAGGGACTCAGAACAACAACCATCAACTGGCAGACAATGAATGGATAAATTCCCTGTCTGAAATCATGAGGGTCGATGGGTTAACAAACAGATGCTTCCTTTAGCCAAAACCCATCCTCTTCCCTCAGTCAATTAGTGCCAAAGTCCCTGGAGTTGCCCAACCAGACCAGCACAGAGCTGCCTTCTGCCTCTTCTCCACTCAGTCTCCCAGTCCCCTCAGATCAGCACCATATACTGTGGTATGGAAGGTTGCTTCTAGTCACTTGTTTCTACCAAAATTGTGGACCGTTGTGAGTAAAGAATGTGAATATTTAGGTGCCAAAAATCCAAACTCCAAAACATTCAATAACTCTAACATAGCACAGTGAAGCTTGGAAGGACATCCCATAGTTTAATTTTTTTAAATATGCAACATCCCTGTCATAAATCAAATGTATGATCACTTTTTTGTTTTTACCTTGACAGCCCAAAGAGAAGTAGGGTAATTTCTTAACACTAAATTAATTAGAAAATAACACTTAACTTTTATTAAATGATTAAAAGGGATGGGTTATTATATAGCCGACTTAGAAATGAAACCCGTGCACAGTGTATGAGTGTGTGTGTGTGTGGTGAAGCCACCTGTTTGGTTTTAAATGAACATTGCTGACAGGGTGAGGTGAGTGCCATGGTTACCAGGATCCAGGCTCTCTAAGACCACATAGAGCATGTCTTAATGAACATCAGGCTCTGGTATTACAGACAGTGTGGACTGTTATTAGCAGCTGTGGTAACTGGATATTTTGGACGCATTAGAAAAGCTATTAGAAGATTGAGGTACGCTCTGCTGGTTTACTGTGAGCAACTGGAGGGAATGATTGGTACTATTTTCTTTTACCTTTATTTAACCAGGCAAGTCAGTTAAGAACAAATTCTTATTTTCAATGACGGCCTAGGAACAGTGGGTTAACTGCCTGTTCAGGGGCAGAATGACAGATTTGTACCTTGTCAGCTCAGGGGTTTGAACTTGCAACCTTCCGGTTACTAGTCCAATGCTCTAAACACTAGGCTACCCTGCCGCCCCCCTATACAACGGGTATGTGTTGTGGCAATGGAAAGGAGGTCACCAGACAGGACGCTATTATACAGAGCTACAAAGATTTTAAAACCTAACGCATTTACTGTTTTGAAGGAGAATTAGGATGCAGCGGTCAAAAGTCCATTATGCATTTCAGCTGGAATCAACTGGACCCGTTTGTTTCTCCACACAGGCCGTCCTCCCACCCTAATGTCCAGTACTCCTCATACTCACTGCCTGCTGCTGCCACCTGACCTGTGTCAGGATGTCACAGTGCAATTTTCCACCCTATAAAGTAGCAATACACTCTAACAAGCTTACCCTCCAGGCTGAAAGTCACAGTGTGGTGTGTTTTTATTGCTTTCTCTCCATTTTAAACTTTCCAATAAACTCAATCTCCCTCCCCTCTCTCTCTCTCTCTCTCTCTCTAATTTGCTCTCTAGGCTGTCTGAGAGACATCTAGGGTTGTGTTCACGTGAATTCATCTTAATTGTGTCAGGCTTTGGACTCGGAGGGAGTGGAACGAGAAGCTAATGGCTGACGTCAGATCAGCGTGAGGAAGAGAGCGACCTTCACCAGGAGCGACCTTCAGAGGGCATCGGTCCACAGAGAGGTCTCCCTGATAAGTGGAGCAGCAGCGTTCAGATTGCTCCACTAATCAGTAGCAGAGCCTCAGGTGATCCTTCAGTACCCCAGCGTCTACTCGACTGTGTCTATGCTAACTACATGGCTAAATCAGCATTCTAATTTGTGCAACTTCTAGAGTGACAGACACGCTGACATCAAGGTTGCTCCTGATTCAATGTCATGTTCAATTTGTTTGGGATTTGTTTGAAGCTGAACAGCTTGTTGGAGGGATATGTGGGCTTCTGACAGTGCTATAGTCGTCTCTTAAACCATAACCAAAGTGCTGAGGTCATTGGTCTAACCCTGAGTTAATGCATACAGGATTGAGATTGAATGGGGGAAACACTGATAAGAGGAGCAATAATGTGCTCATCCATAACTTGCTGGGCGAATATCCCATAATTACAGAACACATTAGAGTCCACAGATACATTAGCATTGATCATTACAGCGCAATGCGACCTGGTTGAACCACCTGAGCCGACAAATCCCTGGCATAATAAAACCCATTTAGCTTGACTGGCTAGTTTGCATGAGAGTGATTAGTTTAGTTGTGAATTAACACATCTGTCCCCATATGATGCAAAAGCTATGCTTTCTTGTACATCAGCAATTACCATGAACCAATTTAGGGGCTGTGGATGTGGCAAATTCTTTATATTCCTAGTTCCACAGAATCACAACGACAAACTACTGGCCATAAGCAGACCTTGAAAGTGCTTTAAAAGTCATTTTCAGAAAAAGTAATAGTTTGAGGTATATACAACCCATTGGGAGGTTTTCTCAGTTGGGATTTAAGAAAACGTAAATGGGGAAATAGTTCGATTTTCAAATGACTTTGGTCACTTAGCAAAGTGATGAGCCATTGCACTATGCCCTAACGACTTGCTTCTCCAAGCTACTACAGGAACAAGCCTGTGGATTTATGGGTGTCGGTGTGTGTGTGTCAGAGTTGCTGTAAAAGACATGTTATGGATAATGTTATGGATTAACATTATCCACAGGTAGGGATGGAAAGAGCAGGGGCAGGAGGGATTCAGGGATGGAAGGAGGGGGTCAGAGGAAAGGGGGGAGGGGATTTGGGAGAAAGACAAATCCCGAGTGGCACAGCGGTCTAAGGTACTGCATCGCAGTGCTAGCTGCGTTACTACAGATCCTGGTTCGATACCGGGCTGTGTCGCAGCCAGTCGCGACCATGAGGTGACGCACAATTGGCCCAGCGTTGTCCAGGTTAGGGGACTCTCTAGCGACTCCTGACACGGTCGCCAGGTGTACGGTGTTTCCTCCGACACATTGGTGCGGCTGGTTTTAAGCGTGTATTGTGTCAAGAAGCAGTGCGGCTTGGCGGGGTTGTGTTTTGGAGGACGCACGGCTCTCGACCTTCGCCTCTCCCGAGTCTGTACGGGAGTTGCAGCAATGGGCCAAGACTGGAACTACCAATTGGATATGATGAAAAAAAGGGTGAAAAGAAAAGACGCGTCAACATTTAATTTTAATCATGTTGCTGCCATTTCACCAACTAAGCCCTTTCTCTTCAGCAATGTAAACTCAGTCACATTCTGTTGATAGACATTAGATGTGAAGCAAACACTGTTTGATACTACTGGGAAACCGTCCCACAAACCTCCAGCCACCCAGATTTACTCTGCTGTCTCCCATTCTAATTGGCTGCTTCTAATTCTAAGTGGAACAAAGGTGGTGGGAATCTAACACCAATTAAGAGACAATGAGGACCAGAGGCTTTAGGGAGGCTCACAGGCAGTCAGAAGGACGCCTAAACCAAAGCCCTGCTGGGTGAAATAGTACCATTCCCAGGTCCACAAAACGGCCTGTGTCTGGCACGTGCTAAGGCACATTAGTAGTGATTTAGCTGTGGTGTGCACTGTGTCCCTGGGGAGGGAAACAGAGTGCTGGGGCTCCTGGGAAAAGAGAGGGCGAGGAGGAAGGCGGTGAGAAGGACTAGTGTAAATCTCCACAGCATTTCGGGGGGAAGAAGCAGCAAAGAAGTAGACAAACATTACACATCGGCACCATAAATAGTGCCTGTAAAAACAGGACCTCCAACAGCTCTCAGCAAATCAACCCAGAATACTGAGGCAACAATGTCACCATGTGTCCATGTGTATCAACTTGCATCTCTAGTGTGTTTACCACATGAGGCAATTGAAAGCAAGGTAGGAAATGACAACAATATGTAGCCCATACTGATATTTACAACTTTGCAGAGTCATTGAACCTATTCCTTTTCCAGAATGTGTGTGTTATAAGTCCACTGCCATCCTCTTATAAAACAAGCCCTTTTAAAGGTAAGTGCTGCTGTCTGTTAGAAGGCGATATAGACCTAACTAGGAGCTTGTAAAGGATGTTTATGAAGGTGTTATATTGTCTTCCTGTCACGTCCTGACCTTAGTTCCTTTTTTATGTCCCTATATTAGTTTAGTTTTAGTTTGGTGAGTTGGGGTGGGCATTCTGTGTTGTTCTATGTATTTCTGTGTTGTTTTTTGTATTTCTGTGTTTGGCCTGGTATGGTTCCCAATCAGAGGCAGCTGTTTATCGTTGTCTCTGATTGAGAACCATACTTAGGCAGCCTGTTTTCCCACTATGATTTGTGGGTAGTTGTTTTCTGTGTCTGTGTTTCACCATACAGAACTGATTTGATTTTCATTGTTTCACTTTGGTTATTTTGTATTCAGTGTTCTGTTATATTTCATTAAAATGGATACTTACCATGCTGCGTTTTGGTCCGATCTTTGCTACTCCACCACAAATGGACCAAGCAGCGTGGTAACCAGGAGCAGAGGGTTCTGGACTCCTGGACTTGGGAGGAGATATTGGACGGCAAGGGACCCTGGGTACAGGCTGGGGAATATTGCCGCACCAAAGAAGAACTGGAGGCAGCTAAAGCTGAGCGGCGGCGATATGAGGTAAGGCAGCACAACAGGCACGAGAGGCAGCCCCAAAAAATGTTTGGGAGGGGCACACGGGGAGATAGACCTGAGCCAACTCCCCGTGCTTACCAGAAGAAGTGCAGTACTGGTCAGGCACTGTGTTATGCGGTCAAGCGCACAGTGTCGCCAGTACGCGCTCATAGCCCGGTGCGCTATAGGCCAGCCCCCCGCAAGTGCCATGCGAGAGTGGGCATCCAGCCAGGGCATATTGTGCCGGGCTCAGCGTGTTTGGTCTCCGGTACGCCGTTTTGGCCCAGGGTATCCTGCGCCGGCGCTGCATGCTGTGTCTCCAGGGCACTGGGAGGGTGCAGTGCGCCCTATGCCGAATGTGGGCATTGAGCCTAAGGGAGAGGTGCGAGTGGTATGCACCAGATCTCCAGTGCTCACCCACAGCCCGGTTCAACCTGTGCCTGCACTCTGGAGGGTCTGGGCTAAAGTGGCAGCTCCAGACAGGAGGGTGAACAGGCCACAGGGCCCACCAGGCTGGGGAGACCTACAGGAGGCCTGGTGGGCCCTGTGGCAGCGCCAAGCACCAAGCTGTCTCTCCGTCTCCTACCTCCAGGTTCGCCCTCCTGTCCGGAGCTGTCAGAGCCGCCCGTCAGTCAGGAGCTGTCAGAGCCACCCGTCAGTCAGGAGCTGTCAGAGCCGCCCGTCAGTCAGGAGCTGTCAGAGCCGCCCGTCAGTCAGGAGCTGCCAGAGCCTCCCGTCAGTCAGGAGCTGCCAGAGCCGCCCGTCAGTCAGGAGCTGCCAGAGCCGCCCATCAGTCCGGAGCTGCCAGAGCCGCCCATCAGTCCGGCGCTGCCAGAGTCGCCCTTCACTCCGGCGCTGCCAGAGCCGCCCATCAGTCAGGAGCTGCCAGAGCCGCCCATCAGTCCGGCACTGCCGGAGTCTACCGCCTTTCCGGTGCTGCCGGAGTCTCTCGTCTATTCGGGGCCCGCTGCAAGGGTCCCCAGTCCGAGGTCGGCGGCGAGGGTCGCTGCTCCTAAGGCGCCACCTAAGTGAGCCAAGACTAAGGTGGAGTAGGGTCCACGTCCCGCGCCAGAGCCGCCATCGTGGACAGATGCCCACCCAGACCCTCCCCTATGGGTTTAGGTTTTGCGGCCGGAGTCCGCACCTTTAATATTTCATTAAAATGGACACTTACCATGCTGCGTTTTGGTCCGATCTTTCATACTCCTCATCAGATTAAGAAGATCGTTACACTTCCATTTGAAGCTTTCATGAAGATGACAGCTGCAGAGACAAAATAAGAGAGAGAGAAAGATGGAGAGGCAGGGGTCACCAGACCGTGACTTCAATCGTTAAATCGATGAATAAAACTTCTGCTGAATTAAGTCTGAAAATGACACTGAAGCTTCTCTCCAAAGCTCCTCACCTTCAGTAGGCAGAGTCGTGAGTGGACGAACTCCAGGAACTGCAGATGTGACCGATTGGCTGATTCCTCATACTTGGCGGCCAAATGGGGTGCGCTTAAGCAGGCCTATTGACAAGTAATTTGGGTGAAAACAAATTGGAGTTTCAGGCTGACATTAATAAAACAAAGTCAAGGAGAAAGAGAAAGGGTGGGGTGACAGAGAGAGAGGATGAGGTGTGGGGAGAGAGGGGATGGGGTGTGGGGAGAGAGAGGATGGGGTGTGGGGAGAGAGAGGATGGGGTGTGGGAAGAGAGAGGATGGGGTGTGGGGAGAGAGAGGATGGGGTGTGGGAGAGAGAGGATGGGGTGTGGGGAGAGAGAGGATGGGGTGTGGGGAGAGAGAGGATGGGGTGTGGGGAGAGAGAGGATGGGGTGTGGGGAGAGAGAGGATGGAGTGGGGAAGAAAGAGGATGAGGTGTGGGGGAGAGAGGATGAGGTGTGGGGAGAAAGGGGATGGGGTGTGGGAAGAGAGGGGATGGGGTGTGGGGAGAGAGAGGATGGGGTGTGGGGAGAGAGAGGATGGGGTGTGGGGAGAGAGGATGGGGTGTGGGGAGAGAGAGGATAGGGTGTGGGGAGGGAGAGGATGGGGTGTGGGGAGAGAGAGGATGGGGTGTGGGGAGAGAGAGGATGGGGTGTGGGGAGAGAGAGGATGAGGTGTGGGGAGAAAGGATGAGGTGTGGGGAGAAAGGATGAGGTGTGGGGAGAGAATAAGGTGTGGGGAGAGAGGATGAGGTGGAGGGAGAGAGAGGATGGGGTGTGGGGAGAGAGAGGATGGGGTGTGGGGAGAGAGGATGGGGTGTGGGGAGAGAGAATGGGGTGGGGGAAGAGAGGATGGGGTGGGGGGAGAGAGAGGATGGGGTGGGGGAAGAGAGGATGGGGTGGGGTGGGGGGGGCACACTGAGACTAATTAGATATATTGATTGCAATTGTTCCCGAATGGGTGAGCATTCATGTGTAAAGGATTAGCATTTCAATTGTTATAATTATTAACTCTGTAGTGACTTCTTAGTCGACCCCCACTCCCCTTTTGTCTAACAAGCCGCCATACCGGTTCAGCCCACTAGGGCACATTCTATCATTTCATGTAACCATATTTACTGTTTGTTTATGCATTTCTGTGAATTACTGAGTTAGTAATAAGTAAAGTATTTAAGACAATTGATGTATGGATGACTCATAGTGAAGACTGGGTTCGTGCAGATAACCAACAATTTACAACGTTTGGAATGAGACTAACGTGAGGTAAAATAAATAAATCATTAATCAGAAGACTATTTGATCAGATATGAAAATATCTGAAAGGTTATATTAGGAAATTATAACTTTGTAATCTGAATACTTTCCTTGGGGCCCCAACTTCCTAGTTAATTACAGTTACATGATTATTCAGTTTAATCGAGTAACTAATTTCAGAGAATCTTTGATAAAAATGAAGTCTTTAGTTTAATGATAGTTTAACGACAACATCGAAAGACCTACATCACTATACTGAAGGAGTTTCAGATTCTAAAAGGATGTATTTGGGTGTTTTTGGAGCGTATGCTCATGCTTTTTCAGAGTACTGCACAACGTACTGCACAACGAGGATGAGGAAGTGAATTGATGGTTGGGGTAAGTTTTTCAAAAACAAGCAAAATCCCATCAAAAATAGAGATTTGGTTGAAAAAAGCAAACTTCTCCTTTAACAACACCTTGCTGAATGCAATTAAGGCTGGCCATTATATAATGTAGTGGGTTGACTTAAATTGAACCCTGGCCTGTTTTATGGGGCCTCCGCGTCACCAATGCTCTCACATTTCAACAGGACATCACAGGGAAGTGCTTTGGGGGAATGTAATTGAAGAGGGTTCCTGCGATTGGTCACAGGCATATATCACTGTGGCGACAGCTTCACAATGAATTTAGACTTTCAGCCATTTACTCGCCCTAACAATGGGAAGGCGATGTCCCCAGTGGAATGCAATTAAGACCCTCTCATCACTGAACCCCCTCCTCCCTAACCCCACCTCTCCTCCCTGTAAAGAAGGTAGTAAGACAGCAATATAACTCTACCGATTGAGGAATGTGGATGGTATTTCACTGTGCCTGTCTCACTATATAGAGTAATAAACCCCAACATTCAGTAGTAAATCCTAACATGACCTTGACCCGTACCCCACTCTGCTCTCTATCTCTCTTCCCCCTCTCTGCCTCTTCTCTCTCTCTGGCTTAATGACAGGGTGATGAAGTGGCGAGCGAGGAGTTCTTTGTGAGCTTTTTGCCCTGCACCGCCCTGGCTGCAGAACACTGTGACTGCAGACTGCTGCGTGATAGTGTCACTGCACATCTGCCCAGCTGGCCATACCTCCAGCTTGGTAGTCGAGAAGGAGGAGGAGGAAGAGGAGGAGGGACAGGGCCGATACGGGACAGGGACAGATGGCTTCAGAGGAATGGGCAGCAGTACAGTATGCCGTCAATTCATTTGCAATGGAACCCAAATCCCAACTGGTGCCTCCATAAAATTTCAAAGGCAAAGGAACAGATTGAACCCTGAGCGTGTATGGAAATCCTGAAATTAGGGTTTAATTGGGAGTGAGGAGGTACAAATCTTACCTAATTTAATCATATAGGGCTGAGATAACATAATAGTAATGAACGATTCACCAAAATGTCAGTTTAATTTTGGGGGGTTATTAATAACTTTTCATGTTCAAAACTGTGCACTCTCCTCAAACAATAGCATGGTTTTCTTTCACTGTAATAGCTACTGTAAATTGGACAGTGCAGTTAGATTAACAAGAATTTAAGCTTTCTGCCAATATCAGATATTTCCTTGGAAATGTTCTTGTTACTTACAACCTCATGCTAATCTCATTAGCCTACGTTAGCTCAACCATCCCGTGGTAGGGACACCGATCTCGAAGAACTAATTGACTGACGTCGGTTCAATGACTTGAATTCGATTTGGTTAGGGTTTTTTGTGAGCTCAACACACCGTTTCTCTAGAAAGAAATCAAATCGTTCACTTGAGAAATTAAGTCAAGAACTATGTGGGACGCTGGGCTAATTGGAAGTTGTAGTTTTTATTAGGCAAATATTCAACCTAGTTCAGTGCAGAAACATGGTAATTAACTACAATGACAATAATCTATTGCACCTGTTCCTTCCAGCCACGGACAGAGGCGTATCCAGTGTTGCCAACTTAGCGACCCCTCTAGCGACACATTTTCAAAAAAGCGACTAGCGACAAGTCTAATGACTTTTTCTGGTGTTATTGGAGACTTTTGGAGACTCTGACATGAAAGCACGTATCGTTCTCACTCTTCTCAATGAGCAGCGGGTGCTGCCGTGGGCCCCACCCCCATCCCAAAGCACGCACAGGCAGCCCAGTCCTCGTGCAGCGGTCTCTCCCAGCTGCAGTCAGAGCAAGGGATGTTCACCCCTCCGTCCAGACTTCAAATGAATCACGCATGCGGGAAGCTGCCGCTGGCTTACATTCAGGGGGGGATGGAAATGTGAAAAAATAAAAAATAAATAAAAAATAAGTAACTCCGCCAGAGTGTCTCTTTTGGGTCACAAGCCCGGATAAAGGAGAAGGGTTGGAATTGTGACATAAAAAAAAACAAGAATCGACAGAAGAAAGTTCATTTGTAGTTCTAAACATATTTAGGGTGTTTTTTACTCACTTTTTGTCTCTCCAACAACGTTATTCCCCTCTCCAACAGCGTTCATCACAATTATATGCACATGGCCAATTATGCAAATTTGGTGATGACATCATTTAGCGACTTTTAGGACAGCCAATAGCTACTTTCCTTACTAAGGAGTTAGCAACACTGCACAGACCATATGAGACTGCATGAGAGCGGAATGACACAAAGACAAGAGGGATTACATTTCAAATTTAGCAGACGCTCTTGTGCAGAGCGACTTATAGGAGCATTTTGGGTTAAGTGTCTTGCTCAAGGTTAGATCGTCAGATTTTTCACCTAGTCAGCTCAGGGATTTGAACCAGCGACTTTTCGGTTTAATCAAATCAAAATCGTATTTGTCACATGCGCCAAATACAACAGGTGTAGTCCTTACAGTGAAATACAAGCCCTTAACCAACAAGTCCGTTTTAAGAAAAATAAGTGTGAAGAAAGTATTCACTAAAATAAACTGAAGTTAAAAAAATTAAGAACAATATAGAAAAATAACAAATAATTAAAGAGCAACAATAAAATAACAGTAAGGAAGCTATATACAGGGGGTATCGGTACAAATGTGCAGGGGCACAGGTTAGTCAAGATAATTGAGGTAATATGTACATGTAGGTAAAGTGACTATGCATAGATAATAAACAGAGAGAAGTAGCATCATAAAAATGGGGGTTGGGGACAATGCAAATAGTCCAGATAGCCATTTGATTAGCTGTTCAGGAGTTTTACAGCTTGGGGATAGAAGCTGTTAAGAAGCCTTTTGGACCTAGACTTGGTGCTCCGGTACTGCTTGCCGTGCGGTAGCAGAGAGAACAGTCTATGACTAGGGTGGCTGGAGTCTTTGGCAGTTTCTAGGGCCTTCCTGTGACACCACCTGGTATAGAGGTCCTGGATGGCAGGAAGTTTGGAACCAGTGATGGGTTTTTTTCACCTTTGTAAAACCAGGTAGGCAAGTGGAAGAATGTGCAAAGTAGAAATAAAAATAATGGGGTGCAAAGGAGCAAAATAAATACAGTAGGGAAAGAGGTAGTTGTTTGGGCTAAATTATAGGTGGGCTATGTACAGGTGCAGTAATCTGTGAGCTGCTCTGACAGTTGGTGCTTAAAGCTAGTGAGGGAGATAAGTGTTTCCAGTTTCAGAGATTTTTGTAGTTTGTTCCAGTCATTGGCAGCAGAGAACTGGAAGGAGAGGCGGCCAAAGAAAGAATTGGTTTTGGGGGTGACCAGAGAGATATACCTGCTTGAGCGTGTGCTACAGGTGGGAGATGCTATGGTGACCAGCGAGCTGAGATAAGGGGGGACTAACCTAGCAGGGTCTTGTAGATGACATGGAGCCAGTGGGTTTGGCGACGAGTATGAAGCGAGGGCCAGCCAACGAGAGCATACAGGTCGCAATGGTGGGTAGTATATGGGGCTTTGGTGACAAAATGGATTGCACTGTGATAGACTGCATCCAATTTGTTGAGTAGGGTATTGGAGGCTATTTTGTAAATGACATCGCCGAAGTCGAGGATTGGTAGGATGGTCAGTTTTACAAGGGTATGTTTGGCAGCATGAGTGAAGGATGCTTTGTTGCGAAATAGGAAGCCGATTCTAGATTTAACTTTGGATTGGAGATGTTTGATGTGAGTCTGGAAGGAGAGTTTACAGTCTAACCAGACACCTAGGTATTTGTTGTTGTCCACATATTCTAAGTCAGAACCGTCCAGAGTAGTGATGCTGGACGGGCGGTCAGGTGCAGGCATCGATCGGTTGAAGAGCATGCATTTATTTAGTTTTACTTGTATTTAACCTCTTACCTCTACCTGGGACGCTTGCGTCCCAACTAGAGCTCTGGAAATGCAAATGTGCTACGCTAAATGCTAATAGTATTAGTTAAAACTCAAAAGTTCATTAAAATACACATGCAGGGTATCAAATTAAAGCTACACTCGTTGTGAATCCAGGCAACAAGTCAGATTTTTAAAATGCTTTTCGGCGACAGCATGAGAAGCTATTATCTGATAGCATGCACCAATACACTACAACAGAAAAGCACAGCAGGGGACGTAAACAAAATAATTAGCATTTCGGCGTTACACAAACCGCACAATAAAATAGAAAACAGTCATTACCTTTCACCATCTTCTTTGTTGGCACTCCTAGATGTCCCATAAACACTATTGGGTCTTTATTTCGATTAAATCGGGCCATATAAAGCCAAGATATCGTTATATGTAGACTGTGTGATAAACGAAAAAAACAGCGATTTCACAACGTAACGTCATTTTTTAAAATTCAAAAAGTAGACGATAAACTTTCACAAAACACTTCGAAATACGTTTGTAATGCTACTTTAGGTATTAGTAAACGTTAATAAGCGATAAAAATCAACCGTAGGCGATGTACATATCATTAGCTGTCCTCTTGGAAAAAATTTCAGGAGAGAGCTCTTCCGGAATGATCTGGGCGGAGACCGGAGGTACGTCGTGCCCCTCTTTCGGTTCAACCAAGAATCAAAGAGGATTAAATTCACAAGATACTCGACTGCATGGGGATGCTGTGGGAGTTGAATGCTCGGTCTTATCTAATTCGGCTCACTGTTAACAATTGCTGGAAGTGGCGCAAGGATATTTATTTCCATTTTCTGTGATCAGGTTTTCCTGCGCTTTCCGATGTAACGCACGTTATGTAATAGCCACAGTCGTGATTTAACCAGTTTTAAAAACGTCCGAGGGTTTCCTATACACACATTCTAACCATATGAACGTACTATATTCCTGGCATGAGTAGCAGGGCGCTGAAATGTTGCGCGATTTTTAACAAAATGTTCAAAAAAGTAGAGGGTAGGAGCAAGAAGTTAAGAGCAGTTGGAGGCCACGGAAGGAGAGTTGTATGGCATTGAAGGTCGTCTGGAGGGTTGTTAACACAGTGTCCAAAGAAGGGCCAGAAGTATACAGAATGGTGTCGTTTGCGTAGAGGTGGATCAGAGACTCACCAGCAGCAAGAGCGACATCATTGATGTATACAGAGAAGAGAGTCGGTCCAAGAATTTAACCCTGTGGCACCCCCATAGAGACTGCCAGAGGTCCGGACAGCAGACACTCCGATTTGACACACTGAACTCTATCAGAGAAGTAGTTGGTGAACCAGGCGAGGCAATAATTTGAGAAACCAAGGCTGTCGAGTCTGCCGATGAGGATGTGGTGATTGACAGAGTCGAAAGCCTTGGCCAGATCAATGAAAACGGCTGCACAGTAATGTTTCTTATCGATGGCGGTTAAGATATCTTTTAGGACCTTGAGCGTGGCTGAGGTGCACCCATGACCAGCTCTGAAACCAGATTGCAATAGCAGAGAAGGTATGGTCGGTAATCTGTCTGTACTGGGCCGTACGCACTAGCGTCTGTAGTGCCTTGCGGTCAGAGGTCGAGCACCTGTTCTACGTCATTTCCGGTCACAACTTGCAGGCTTGTTTTCGAGTTGCTGTGCGTTTTGTTGCCAACCTATTTTGCTACCTGACAACTTTACGGTTTTCACTTTTTATTTACCGTTCATATATTTATTTATTTTTTCCTCAACTTTTTCACTCCGGACACTTTATCTGGACACGATTCGTCAGGACCTCCAACAGCCGAAGCTAAGTAGTAACATTAACATGATGCCTTCTAATTGCAGCCGCTGTACTCGCCTTACGGCGAGGATAGCTGTGCTGCAAGCCCAGCTTCAGACGCAATCGTTAGGCAAGGGTAATTTCAGTGTAGGAAAGGATGAAACAGCGTCTGTGCCACCAGTAAGTACAGATAGTAGTATAAATCCCCTGGCACAGTCCCCGCAGCCGGACAACTTTCTCACGGTTTCTGGAGGGAAATGCTGTAGGAACGCTCAACCGGTGTCGCTCATTCAGCCGACAGAAACTTTCAACCAGTTTTCCCCATTAAGCAGCGGGTCGGAGTCAGAGGCCGAGTCTTCTCTGGTCTCTACTCCTCCTGTTACGGGGTCTGAGACGCCGAAGCTTCCCACCATTAGCTCTGACAAATTGAAAACTCTAGTCATTGGCGACTCCATTACCCGCAGTATTAGACTTACAGCGAATCATCCAGCGATCATACACTGTTTACCCGGGGGCAGGGCTACCGACGTTAAGGCTAATCTGAAGATGGTGCTGGCTAAAGCTAAAACTGGCGAGTGTAGAGAGTATAGAGATATTGTTATCCACGTCGGCACCAACGATGTTAGGATGAAACAGTCAGAGATCACCAAGCGCAACATAGCTTCTGCGTGCATATCAGCTAGAAAGATGTGTCGGCATCGAGTAATTGTCTCTGGCCCCCTCCCAGTTAGGGGGAGTGATGAGCTCTACAGCAGAGTCTCACAACTCAATCGCTGGTTGAAAACTGTTTTCTGCCCCTCCCAAAAGATAGAATTTGTAGATAATTGGCCCTCTTTCTGGGACTCACCCACAAACAGGACCAAGCCTGACCTGCTGAGGAGTGACGGACTCCATCCTAGCTGGAGGGGTGCTCTCATCTTATCTACCAACATAGACAGGGCTCTAACTCCTCTAGCTCCACAATGAAATAGGGTGCAGGCCAGGCAGCAGGCTGTTAGCCTGCCAGCATAGTGGAGTCTGCCACTAGCACAGTCAGTGTAGTCAGCTCAGCTATCACCATTGAGACCATGTCTGTGCCTCGACCTAGGTTGGGCAAAACTAAACATGGCGGTGTTCGCCTTAGCAATCTCACTAGGATAAAGACCACCTCCATTCCTGTCATTACTGAAAGAGATCATGATACCTCACATCTCAAAATAGGGCTACTTAATGTTAGATCCCTTACTTCAAAGGCAATTATAGTCAATGAACTAATCACTGATCATAATCTTGATGTGATTGGCCTGACTGAAACATGGCTTAAGCCTGATGAATTTACTGTGTTAAATGAGGCCTCACCTCCTGGTTACACTAGTGACCATATCCCCTGTGCATCCCGCAAAGGCGGAGGTGTTGCTAGCATTTACGATAGCAAATTTCAATTTACAAAAAAAAAAAATGACGTTTTCGTCTTTTGAGCTTCTAGTCATGAAATCTATGCAGCCTACTCAATCACTTTTTATAGCTACTGTTTACAGGCCTCCTGGGCCATATACAGCGTTTCTCACTGAATTCCCTGAATTCCTATCGGACCTTGTAGTCATAGCAGATAATATTCTAATCTTTGGTGACTTTAATATTCACATGGAAAAGTCCACAGACCCACTCCAAAAGGCTTTCGGAGCCATCATCGACTCAGTGGGTTTTGTCCAACATGTCTCTGGACCCACTCACTGTCACAGTCATACGCTGGACCTAGTTTTGTCCCATGGAATAAATGTTGTGGATCTTAATGTTTTTCCTCATAATCCTGGACTATCGGACCACCATTTTATTACGTTTGCAATTGCAACAAATAATCTGCTCAGACCCCAACCAAGGAACATCAAAAGTCGTGCTATAAATTCACAGACAACACAAAGATTCCTTGATGCCCTTCCAGACGCCCTCTGCCTACCCAAGGACGCCAGAGGACAAAAATCAGTTAACCACCTAACTGAGGATCTCAATTTAACCTTGCGCAATACCCTAGATGCAGTTGCACCCCTAAAAACTAAACAAATTTCTCATAAGAAACTAGCTCCCTGGTACACAGAAAATACCCGAGCTCTGAAGCAAGCTTCCAGAAAATTGGAACGGAAATGGCGCCACACCAAACTGGAAGTCTTCCGACTAGCTTGGAAGGACGGTACCGTGCAGTACCGAAGAGCCCTTACTGCTGCTCGATCATCCTATTTTTCTAACTTAATTGAGGAAAATAAGAACAATCCGAAATTCCTTTTTGATACTGTCGCAAAGCTAACTAAAAAGCAGCATTCCCCAAGAGAGGATGACTTTCACTTTAGCAGTGATAAATTCATGAACTTCTTTGAGGAAAAGATTATGATTATTAGAAAGCAAATTACGGACTCCTCTTTAAACCTGCGTATTCCTCCAAACCTCAGTTGTCCTGAGTCTGCACAACTCTGCCAGGACCTAGGATCAAGAGAGACGCTCAAGTGTTTTAGTACTATATCTCTTGACACAATGATGAAAATAATCATGGCCTCTAAACCTTCAAGCTGCATACTGGACCCTATTCCAACTAAACTACTGAAAGAGCTGCTTCCTGTGCTTGGCCCTCCTATGTTGAACATAATAAATGGCTCTCTATCCACTGGATGTGTACCAAACTCACTTAAAGTGGCAGTAATAAAGCCTCTCTTGAAAAAGCCAAACCTTGACCCAGAAAATATAAAGAACTATCGGCCTATATCGAATCTTCCATTCCTCTCAAAAGTTTTAGAGAAGGCTGTTGCGCAGCAACTCACTGCCTTCCTGAAGACAAACAATGTATACAAAATGCTTCAGTCTGGTTTTAGACCCCATCATAGCACTGAGACGGCACTTGTGAAGGTGGTAAATGACATTTTAATGGCATCGGACCGAGGCTCTGCATCTGTCCTCGTGCTCCTAGACCTTAGTGCTGCTTTTGATACCATCGATCACCACATTCTTTTGGAGAGATTGGAACCCCAAATTGGTCTACACGGACATGTTCTGGCCTGGTTTAGATCTTATCTGTCGGAAAGATATCAGTTTGTCTCTGTGAATGGTTTGAGAAATCAACTGTAAATTTCGGTGTTCCTCAATAGGACCACTATTGTTTTCACTATATATTTTACCTCTTGGGGATGTTATTCGAAAACATAATGTAAACTTTCACTGCTATGCGGATGACACACAGCTGTACATTTCAATGAAACATGGTGAAGCCCCAAAATTGCCCTCGCTAGAAGCATGTGTTTCAGACATAAGGAAGTGGATGGCTGCAAACTTTCTACTATTAAACTCTGACAAAACAGAGATGCTTGTTCTAGGTTCCAAGAAACAAAGAGATCTTCTGTTGAATCTGACAATTAATCTTAATGGTTGTACAGTCGTCTCAAATAAAACTGTGAAGGACCTCGGCGTTACTCTGGACCCTGATCTCTCTTTTGAAGAACATATCAAGACCATTTCGAGGACAGCTTTTTTCCATCTACGTAACATTGCAAAAATCAGAAACTTTCTGTCCAAAAATGATGCAGAAAAATTAATCCATGCTTTTCACTTCTAGGTTAGACTACTGCAATGCTCTATTTTCCGGATACCCGGATAAAGCACTAAATAAACTTCAGTTAGTGCTAAATACGGCTGCTAGAATCCTGACTAGAACCAAAAAATTTGATCATATTACTCCAGTGCTAGCCTCTCTACACTGGCTTCCTGTCAAAGCAAGGGCTGATTTCAAGGTTTTACTGCTAACCTACAAAGCATTACATGGGCTTGCTCCTACCTATCTCTCTGATTTGGTCCTGCCGTACATACCTACACGTACGCTACGGTCACAAGACGCAGGCCTCCTAATTGTCCCTAGAATTTCTAAGCAAACAGCTGGAGGCAGGGCTTTCTCCTATAGAGCTCCATTTTTATGGAACGGTCTGCCTACCCATGTCAGAGACGCAAACTCGGTCTCAACCTTTAAGTCTTTACTGAAGACTCATCTCTTCAGTGGGTCATATGATTGAGTGTAGTCTGGCCCAGGAGTGGGAAGGTGAACGGAAAGGCTCTGGAGCAACGAACCGCCCTTGCTGTCTCTGCCTGGCCGGTTCCCCTCTTTCCACTGGGATTCTCTGCCTCTAACCCTATTACAGGGGCTGAGTCACTGGCTTACTGGGGCTCTCTCATGCCGTCCCTGGAGGGGGTGCGTCACCTGAGTGGGTTGATTCACTGTTGTGGTCATCCTGTCTGGGTTGGCGCCCCCCTTGGGTTGTGCCGTGGCGGAGATCTTTGTGGGCTATACTCAGCCTTGTCTCAGGATGGTAAGTTGGTGGTTGAAGATATCCCTCTAGTGGTGTGGGGGCTGTGCTTTGGCAAAGTGGGTGGGGTTATATCCTTCCTGTTTGGCCCTGTCCGGGGTGTCCTCGGATGGGGCCACAGTGTCTCCTGACCCCTCCTGTCTCAGCCTCCAGTATTTATGCTGCAGTAGTTTATGTGTCGGGGGCTGGGGTCAGTTTGTTATATCTGGAGTACTTCTCCTGTCCTATTCGGTGTCCTGTGTGAATCTAAGTGTGCGTTCTCTAATTCTCTCCTTCTCTCTTTCTTTCTCTCTCTCGGAGGACCTGAGCCCTAGGACCATGCCCCAGGACTACCTGACATGATGACTCCTTGCTGTCCCCAGTCCACCTGGCCATGCTGCTGTTCCAGTTTCAACTGACCTGAGCCCTAGGACCATGCCCCAGGACTACCTGACATGATGACTCCAGTCCACCTGGCCTGTCCCCAGTCCACCTGGCCATGGGCTGCTGCTCCAGTTTCAACTGTTCTGCCTTATTATTATTCGACCATGCTGGTCTTTTATGAACATTTGAACATCTTGGCCATGTTCTGTTATAATCTCCACCCGGCACAGCCAGAAGAGGACTGGCCACCCCACATAGCCTGGTTCTCTCTAGGTTTCTTCCTAGGTTTTGGCCTTTCTAGGGAGTTTTCCTAGCCACCGTGCTTCTACACCTGCATTGCTTGCTGTTTGGGGTTTTAGGCTGGGTTTCTGTACAGCACTTTGAGATATCAGCTGATGTACGAAGGGCTATATAAATAAATTTGATTTGATTTGATTTGCCATACCAGGCGGTGATGCAACCAGTGAGGATGCTCTTGATGTTGCAGCTGTAGAACTTTTTGAGGATGCATACCTCGCAGGTGTTCCTTTTGTCGAGGTGGGAAAGGGCAGTGTGGAGTGCAATAGAGATTGCATCATCTATGGATCTGTTGGGGTGGTATGCAAATTGGAGTGGGTCTAGGATTTCTGGGATAATGGTGTTGACGTGAGCCATGACCAGCCTTTCAAAGCACTTCATGGCTACAGACCTGAGTGCTACGGGTTGGTAGTCATTTAGACAGGTTATCTTGGTGTTCTTAGAAATAGGGACTATGGTGGTCTGCTTGAAACATGTTGGTATTACAGACTCGGTCAGGGACATGATGAAAATGTCAGTGAAGACACATGCCAGTTGGTCAGCGCATGCTCAGAACACACGTCCTAATAATCCGTCAGGCCCTGTGGCCTTGTGAATGTTGACCTGTTTAAAGGTCTTACTCACATCGGCTATGGAGAGAGTGATCATACCGTCGTCTGGAACATCTGATGCTCTCATGTATGCTTCAGTGTTGCTTGCCTCGAAGTGAGCATAGAAGTCATTCAGCTCGTCTGGTAGGCTCATGTCACTGGGCTGCTCGCGGCTTCCCTTTGTAGTCCGTAATAGTTTGCAAGCCCTGCCACATCTGACGAGCGTCGGAGCCGGTATAGTACGATTCAATCTTAGTCCTGTATTGACGCTTTGCTTTTTTGATGGTTCGTCGGAGGGCATTGGGGGATTTCTTATATTAGCCCAACGCTCTTATCCGCTAGGCTACATGCCGCAGATAGAGACAGTTTGTGTGGCAGCTCTACTTGATTGACAGCTGGGGTTAGTTGGTAATAAGCAGTCTTGAAAGTATGAACTAGTGAAATTATTTTGTAAGCCAACTAGGTACTACTACTAGCTTAGCTAAATAGGATGACTCCTTCAATGGGGAGCACAATGGCTGGCTGGCTGATACTACCTGAGCAGAGATTTGATGATGACTTCAAGGAAAAAGAATCATAAAATAAGTAATGGGAATACATTATGGTTAATAAGTGATAAGCAGTAATGGATATTTACTAGCATCATGGGGCTCTTATTAATTGTTTTATTTGGTTTTGTTACAGAATTCAATCCACTGTCAGGGTCATGAAAATGCAGGTGATGATTTCATAATGCATTTAACATTTTCAAAAATTATAAGAACCGTGATTTTTATTTTATAATCAAAGCAAAACTGAACCAACCTCAAAAAGCACTAATCGCTCAGCACTATATTGTAGATTAAAGACACTTTCAACAAAAATCAACGTAATTAACAACTGTGTAAAATAAAGGTTGTCTAAATGCAGGTGTCCTTGTCAGGAATGTGATAGAGATCTTGTGAATCAATACTAGCCCATTCAGCACATGCAGGCAGGGCCCGGGTCCCAGGGACAGAGGACTATTCACAAGATGGATGCATAGAGGACTGTAGGAAAGTCAAACTGCGCTGCGAGACGGATGAGCTAAATGACCTCCCTGTTCTTTATCACACCCTTACAGTAAACATGAAGACACACACGATCAATGCCACACTTTGACACACATGTAGTGCACAACACATCTCACATTCATACAACATGAACATGTTCACAAATGCTGAAACAAAGTGTTTTATCTCTGTCCCTAAACATAAATACAGTTGATATACATACACTCTAGTTGACACAGTCTAGTATACGCACACTCTAGTTGATATACACTCTAGTTGATACACACTCTAGTAGACACACACTCTAGTAGACACACACTCTAGTTGACACACACTCTAGTTGATACACATTCTAGTAGACACAATCTAGTAGACACACACTCTAGTTGACACACACTCTAGTTGATGCACATTATAGTAGACACAATCTAGTAGACACACACTCTAGTTGATATACACTCTAGTAGACACACACTAGTTGATACACATTCTATTTGATACACACTCTAGGAGACACACACTTTAGTTGATATACACTCTAGTAGACACACACTAGTTGATACACACTCTAGTTGATACACACTCTAGTTGAAACACTCTAGATGATACACACTCTAGTTGACACACTCTAGTTGATACACTCTACTTGAAACACATACACACTGTAGTAGACACACACTAGTTGATATACACTCTAGTAGACACACTCTAGTTGATGTACACTCTAGTAGACACACACTAGTTGATACACATTCTAGTTGACACACTCTAGTTGATACACACTCTAGTTGATACACATTCTAATTGATACACACTCTAGTTGATACAAACTCTACTTGATACACACTCTAGGAGACACACACTTTAGTTGATATACACTCTAGTAGACATACACTAGTTGATACACACTCTAGTTGACACACACTCTAGTTGATGCACATTATAGTAGACACAATCTAGTAGACACACACTCTAGTTGATATACACTCTAGTAGACACACACTAGTTGATACACATTCTAGTTGACACACTCTAGTTGATACACACTGTAGTTGATACACATTCTAATTGATACACACTCTAGTTGATACAAACTCCATTTGATACACACTCTAGGAGACACACACTTTAGTTGATATAAACTCTAGTAGACACACACTAGTTGATACACACTCTAGTTGATACACACTCTAGTTGACACATTCTAGTTGATACACACTCTAGTTGATACACTCTAGATGAAACACACTCTAGGTGACACATTCTAGTTGATACACTCTGAGGTGACACATTCTAGTTGATACACACACTACTTGATATACACTCTAGTAGACAAACACTCTAGTTGATACACACTCTAGTTGATATACACTAGTTGAAACACTAGTTGATACACACTCTAGTTGATACACACTAGTTGACACACTCTAGATGAAACACACTCTAGTTGATACACATTCTAGTTGAAACACACGCTAGTTGATACACATTCACATTCTAGTTGATACACTCTAGTTGATACACATTCTAGTTGAAACACACTCTAGTTGATACTCACTCTAGTTGA
Source organism: Oncorhynchus nerka (assembly GCF_034236695.1). Taxonomy (NCBI): domain Eukaryota; kingdom Metazoa; phylum Chordata; class Actinopteri; order Salmoniformes; family Salmonidae; genus Oncorhynchus; species Oncorhynchus nerka. The sequence goes on along the minus strand of NC_088421.1, from coordinate 20,643,629 downwards.
TACACATTCTAGTTGAAACACACTCTAGCTGATACTCACTCTAGTTGAAACACACTAGATGAAACACATTCTAGTTGATACACACACTCGATGAAACACACTCTAGTTGATACTCACTCTAGTTGAAACAAACTCAAGTTGATACTCACTCTAGATGAAACACACTCTCGTTAAAAAACACTCTTGTTGAAACACACTCTACTGGATACACACTCTAGTTGATACACACTCTAGATGAAACACACTCTATTTGATAAACATTCTAGTTGATAAACTCTAGTTGATACACTCTAGTTTAAACACATTCTAGTTGAAACACACTCTAGTAGATACACTCTAGTTGAAACAAACTAGTTGAAACACACTCTAGTTGATACACACTAGTTGAAACACACTCTAGCTGATACACTCTAGTTGAAACACACTAGTTGAAACACACTGTAGTTGATACACTCTAGTTCACATATGTCAGAGTCAAGGCCCTAGTTGATACACATCCGGCCTAGAAGGTTTTAACGGCCCCTGGGATGATCTTGATTTATTATTAGAACACCCTAGATGCCGGCAGCCCTAGATCTTTTACACGCACCAATACTACATTTCCCACAATGCAAAGGTGACACCGAGCAGTAGGCTGCTTCATTTCAATATTTATTGATACAGCAGTCGTCAGCATCACAGTAAAATTAACTTTCAGATACCCATCAAAAATGGCAAAACGGAAGGTGGATACTGAGAACCGGGGTTTCAAACAAGGTGGGAGTCGGAGTATATGTTCACGAAGGTAGCTGGAAAACCTGTGTGTCTTCTGTGTGGAGAAAGTGTGGCGGTACTGAAAGAGTATAATCTGAACGACATTATGAAACGAAACACGCGGACAAAAACAAGAATATGGACATGGAACAAAGGCTACAAAAGGCAGAGGAATTAAAACGAGGCCTCAAATCTCGACAGGCTCTGTTCAAAAAAGCCAAATCACAAGGCCAGGCTGCTGTCAAGGCCAGTTTTATTTTGGCAGAAGAGATCGCTAAATCAGCCCGGCCATTTACGGAGGGGATTTCATCAAAAACTGCATGATTAAAGTTTGTGACAGTTTGCCCAGAAAAAAGGCAACTCTTTTTAAATGTGAGTCTGAGCAGAAACACCATTGCCGAGAGAGTAGACCAGTTGTCCATCAATCTAAAAGAGCAGCTTGTGAAAAAGGGAAAAGATTTTATTGCATATTCCTTGGCTGTGGATGAGAGCACCGACATTTCTGACATTGCCCAGTTGTCAATTTTCATTGAGTGGACTCCAACCTAAAGCGTGACAGAGGAGTTTTTGATATACGTCCTATGCATGGCACAACTACGGGGCATGATTTGTATGAAGAGGTGTCAAGATGTGTAAATGAGATGGAGCTGTTGATACACATTCTAATTGATACACACTCTTGGGAAAAACTCGTGGGTTTGACAACCGACGGAGCACCTGCGATGTGTGGACACAGGAGCGGACTGGTGGCGAAGATACGGGAAAAGATGCAAGAGGAAAACGCGACAGGTGAGCTGACAGCTTATCATTGTATCATACACCAGGAAGCACACTGCGGTAAAGCCTTGAAAATGGAGCATGTAATGAGCATCATCACGCGCACAGTTAACTTTATCAGAGCCAAAGGTTTGAATCACCGCCAGTTCAAGGCATTTCTGACGGAGTTAGAAACGGAGCATGGTGATTTGCCTTATCACACAGAGGTGCGATGGCTAAGCCAGGGAAAGGTGCTTCAAAGATGTTTCGAGCTTGTGAGGAGATTTGTCTGTTCTTGGACAGCAAAGGGAAAGACACAACACAACTCCGAGACGAAATGTTTCTGTGTGAAATGGCTTTTCTGTGTGACATTACGAGTCATCTGAATGCAATAAACTTGCAGCTGCAGGGTCGGGATCGTGTCATCTCTGATATGTACAGTACAGTGAAGGCATTTAAAACCAAACTGACTCTGTGGGAGACGCAGATGCGGAAAGAAAATTTGAGCCACTTTCCCAGCTGCCAGACCATGAAAGAGAAGCTCTCTACCAGTGCGTTCCCGAGCACACAGTTGGCTGATAAAATAGGTATGCTTGCCGCTGACTTTCACGCCGATTTGCTGACTTTGAAGCACAAAAAAGCAGGTTGGAACTGCTCTAGTTGTAACCCATTTGCTGTTGACGTGGAAAGCTCACCACCAAACCTCCAAATGGAGTTGATTGACCTCCAATGCAATGATGCACTGAGGGCAAAATATGCGGCAGTGGGTGCTGCGGAGTTCGCCCGTTTCCTCCCGGCACAATGCCCCAGCTGCGCATCCAGGCTGCTCAAACGTTGTCTATGTTTGGCAGCACATACCTGTGTGAACAACTGTTTTCTTTGATGAACCTGAACAAAACATCACACAGAAGTCGACTTACTGCTGAACACCTCCACTCAATTCTGAGGATTTCTTCAGCTCAGAGCCTTACCCCGAACATTGATGAACTTGTGGAAAAGATGGGACACCACCAAGTATCACCCTCAACCTCAAACAAGTGAACATTACTGTGCAATCACATATTTAGAGTTTTTACTCAGTTCAAGTTTAAAAGTTAAAATTTAATATTTGTTTTCACTGCATGTTACTTCTCCTTAAACAAAGTGTTGTTTTTGATTAATAGATTTTTGCACTTTATTTTTTTGTATTTCAATCCAATTATATTTTAAAAATATTTCAGTTGAGTGGATGATAGAAAATTGCTATTATTGTTTTTTTCTTTGAAGTAAATTTAGCCCACTTTTGCTAAAATAGAAAATATAGTCTACTGATGGTGCCTTGAATACCGGTTTCTTTCATTTAATGTTCATGTTATGGGGATATTTATATAAAGGAAATTTGTCTTTTGTGTCTGTTGAAAATTAAAGATTACTGACAGAGCCATAAGAAAATATTGCTTTATTTATCTGATCATATTGTAATATATTTGTTAGGTTTTCAGTAGGTTCAATTAGGTTCACTAGACTATATGCGTCATTTAAAAATGTTTCAATGAACATTCGAACAGTCCGGCCCTCGTCTTGTAGCTGATTTTTTTATTTGGCCCTCCGTCCATTTGACTTTGACACCCCTGCTCTAGTTGATACACACACTAGTTGATACACACTCTAGTTGATTAACTCTAGTTGATACACTCTAGTTGAAACACTCTAGATGATACACACTCTAGTTGACACACTCTAGTTGATACACTCTACTTGAAACACATACACACTGTAGTAGACACACACTCTAGTTGATACACTCTACTTGAAACACATACACACTGTAGTAGACACACACTCTAGTTGATATACACTCTAGTAGACACACTCTAGTTGATAAACACTCTAGTTGATGTACACTCTAGTAGACACACACTAGTTGATACACATTCTAGTTGACACACTCTAGTTGATACACACTGTAGTTGATACACATTCTAATTGATACACACTCTAGTTGATACAAACTCTACTTGATACACACTCTAGGAGACACACACTTTAGTTGATATACACTCTAGTAGACACACACTAGTTGATACACACTCTAGTTGACACACACTCTAGTTGATGCACATTATAGTAGACACAATCTAGTAGACATACACTCTAGTTGATATACACTCTAGTAGACACACACTAGTTGATACACATTCTAGTTGACACACTCTAGTTGATACACACTGTAGTTGATACACATTCTAATTGATACACACTCTAGTTGATACAAACTCTATTTGATATACACTAGTTGAAACACTAGTTGACACACTCTAGATGAAACACACTCTAGTTGATACACATTCTAGTTGAAACACACGCTAGTTGATACACATTCACATTCTAGTTGATACACTCTAGTTGATACACATTCTAGTTGAAACACACTCTAGTTGATACTCACTCTAGTTGAAACAAACTCAAGTTGATACTCACTCTAGATGAAACACACTCTCGTTAAAAAACACTCTTGTTGAAACACACTCTACTGGATACACACTCTAGTTGATACGCACTCTAGTTGATACACTCTCTAGTTCAATGTTTCTCTAGATGAAACACACTCTATTTGATAAACATTCTAGTTGATACACACTCTAGTTGATACACTCTAGTTGATACACTCTAGTTTAAACACATTCTAGTTGAAACACACTCTAGTAGATACACTCTAGTTGAAACACACTAGTTGAAACACACTCTAGTTGATACACACTAGTTGAAACACACTCTAGCTGATACACTCTAGTTGAAACACACTAGTTGAAACACACTGTAGTTGATACACTCTAGTTGATACACACACTAGTTGATACACACTCTAGTTGATTAACTCTACTTGATACACTCTAGATGATACACACTCTAGTTGACACAATCTAGTTGATACACTCTACTTGAAACACATACACACTGTAGTAGACACACACTCTAGTTGATATACACTCTAGTAGACACACTCTAGTTGATAAACACTCTAGTTCCAAATTGAGCAGCTGCTGAAAAATGAGCTCCTGTATATATTGAGATTTAAATGTTTTTTTAGAGTGAAGTACATCGAAAAAATCAAGAGAAAACTGCAAGACTCAATAGAAGACAAAACAAGGAACAAACCAAAAAGACAGGCTTTTGAAGAAGTAACTATTTTTCATAAAATTGTACAGTTATCTTAGCTAGCTGAATTGCTAGCTGAATTGTTTACTTGTTGCTAAGCAGTTGCTAGGGACTCTCCTGGAAGAAGCTAGCTAGCTTACAAAGAATAACAACAAAAAATATCTAGTTAACAGAAGAAAGGAAGACAAAATAAGGACAGAAGAAAAAGGAAAAGAAAAAGGACAACAAAGTGAAACCTCTAAAGAAACAAGAGACCATAATACAAGAAACAGCACTATAGAGAGATAGAACAACAACAACGCAGCCACTGCCAGCTAGCCTACTTCAGCAGTACTGTATCATTTGAATTATTTTAGTCAATAAGATTCCTGCTACGTAAGCTTAACTTTCTGAACATTCGAGACGTGTAGTCCATTTGTCATTACAATCTCCTTTGCATTAGCGTAGCCTCTTCTGTAGCCTGTCAACTATGTGTCTGTCTATCCCTGTTCTCTCCTCTCTGCACAGACCATACAAACGCTCCACACCGCGTGGCCGCGGCCACTCTAATCTGGTGGTCCCAGCGCGCACGACCCAAGTGGAGTTCCAGGTCTCCGGTAGCCTCTGGAACTGCCGATCTGCGGCCAACAAGGCAGAGTTCATCTCAGCCTATGCCTCCCTCCAGTCCCTCGACTTCTTGGCACTGACGGAAACATGGATCACCACAGATAACACTGCTACTCCTACTGCTCTCTCTTCGTCCGCCCACGTGTTCTCGCACACCCCGAGAGCTTCTGGTCAGCGGGGTGGTGGCACCGGGATCCTCATCTCTCCCAAGTGGTCATTCTCTCTTTCTCCCCTTACCCATCTGTCTATCGCCTCCTTTGAATTCCATGCTGTCACAGTTACCAGCCCTTTCAAGCTTAACATCCTTATCATTTATCGCCCTCCAGGTTCCCTCGGAGAGTTCATCAATGAGCTTGATGCCTTGATAAGCTCCTTTCCTGAGGACGGCTCACCTCTCACAGTTCTGGGCAACTTTAACCTCCCCACGTCTACCTTTGACTCATTCCTCTCTGCCTCCTTCTTTCCACTCCTCTCCTCTTTTGACCTCACCCTCTCACCTTCCCCCTCTACTCACAAGGCAGGCAATACGCTCGACCTCATCTTTACTAGATGCTTTTCTTGCACTAACCTCACTGCAACTCCCCTCCAAGTCTCCGACCACTACCTTGTATCCTTTTCCCTCTTGCTCTCATCCAACACTTCCCACACTGCCCCTACTCGGATGGTATCGCGCCGTCCCAATCTTCGCTCTCTCTCCCCCGCTACTCTCTCCTCTTCCATCCTATCATCTCTTCCCTCTGCTCAAACCTTCTCCAACCTATCTCCTGATTCTGCCTCTTCAACCCTCCTCTCCTCTCTTTCTGCATCCCTTGATTCTCTATGTCCCCCCTCCAGGCCGGCTCGGTCCTCCAGGCCGACGACTCATTGCGAGCTCACAGAACCTCGCTCGCCTCCCTGCGGACCTGGCATCCTTTCACTCCCTCCTCTCTACATTTTCCTCTTCTGTCTCTGCTGCTAAAGCCACTTTCTACCACTCTAAAGTCCAAGCATCTGCCTCTAACCCTAAGAAGCTCTTTGCCACCTTCTCCTCCCTCCTGAATCCTCCTCCCCCTCCCCCTCCTCCCTCTCTGCAGATGACTTCGTCAACCATTTTGAAAAGAAGGTCGACGACATCCGATCCTCGTTTGCTAAGTCAAACGACACCGCTGGTTCTGCTCACACTGCCCTACCCTGTGCTCTGACCTCTTTCTCCCTCTCTCTCCAGATGAAATCTCGCGTCTTGTGACGGCCGGCCGCCCAACAACCTGCCCGCTTGACCCTATTCCCTCCTCTCTTCTCCAGACCATTTCCGGAGACCTTCTCCCTTACCTCACCTCGCTCATCAACTCATCCCTGACCGCTGGTTACGTCCCTTCTGTCTTCAAGAGAGCGAGAGTTGCACCCCTTCTGAAAAAACCTACACTCGATCCCTCCGATGTCAACAACTACAGACCAGTATCCCTTCTTTCTTTTCTCTCCAAAACTCTTGAACGTGCCGTCCTTGGCCAGCTCTCCCGCTATCTCTCTCAGAATGACCTTCTTGATCCAAATCAGTCAGGTTTCAAGACTAGTCATTCAACTGAGACTGCTCTTCTCTGTATCACGGAGGCCCTCCGCACTGCTAAAGCTAACTCTCTCTCCTCTGCTCTCATCCTTCTAGACCTATCGGCTGCCTTCGATACTGTGAACCATCAGATCCTCCTCTCCACCCTCTCCGAGTTGGGCATCTCCGGCGCGGCCCACGCTTGGATTGCGTCCTACCTGACAGGTCGCTCCTACCAGGTGGCGTGGCGAGAATCTGTCTCCTCACCACGCGCTCTCACCACTGGCGTCCCCAGGGCTCTGTTCTAGGCCCTCTCCTATTCTCGCTATACACCAAGTCACTTGGCTCTGTCATAACCTCACATGGTCTCTCCAATCATTGCTATGCAGACGACACACAATTAATCTTCTCCTTTCCCCCTTCTGATGACCAGGTGGCGAATCGCATCTCTGCATGTCTGGCAGACATATCAGTGTGGATGACGGATCACCACCTCAAGCTGAACCTCGGCAAGACGGAGCTGCTCTTCCTCCCGGGAAGGACTGCCCGTTCCATGATCTCGCCATCACGGTTGACAACTCCATTGTGTCCTCCTCCCAGAGCGCTAAGAACCTTGGCGTGATCCTGGACAACACCCTGTCGTTCTCAACTAACATCAAGGCGGTGGCCCGTTCTTGTAGGTTCATGCTCTACAACATCCGCAGAGTACGACCCTGCCTCACACAGGAAGCAGCGCAGGTCCTAATCCAGGCACTTGTCATCTCCCGTCTGAATTACTGCAACTCGCTGTTGGCTGGGCTCCCTGCCTGTGCCATTAAACCCCTACAACTCATCCAGAACGCTGCAGCCCGTCTGGTGTTCAACCTTCCCAAGTTCTCTCACGTCACCCCGCTCCTCCGCTCTCTCCAATGGCTTCCAGTTGAAGCTCGCATCCGCTACAAGACCATGGTGCTTGCCTACGGAGCTGTGAGGGGAACGGCACCTCAGTACCTCCAGGCTCTGATCAGGCCCTACACCCAAACAAGGGCACTGCGTTCATCCACCTCTGGCCTGCTCGCCTCCCTACCACTGAGGAAGTACAGTTCCCGCGCAGCCCAGTCAAAACTGTTCGCTGCTCTGGCCCCCCAATGGTGGAACAAACTCCCTCACGACGCCAGGACAGCGGAGTCAATCACCACCTTCCGGAGACACCTGAAACCCCACCTCTTTCAGGAAAACCTAGGATAGGATAAAGTAATCCTTCTCACTCCCCCCTTGAAAGATTTAGATGCACTATTGTAAAGTGGCTGTTCCACTGGATGTCTTAAGGTGAACGCACCAATTTGTAAGTCGCTCTGGATAAGAGCGTCTGCTAAATGACTTAAATGTAAATGTAAATGTAGTTGATGTACACTCTAGTAGACACACACTAGTTGATACACATTCTAGTTGACACACTCTAGTTGATACACACTGTAGTTGATACACATTCTAATTGATACACACTCTACTTGATACACACTCTAGGAGACACACACTTTAGTTGATATACACTCTAGTAGACACACACTAGTTGATACACACTCTAGTTGACACACACTCTAGTTGATGCACATTATAGTAGACACAATCTAGTAGACACACACTCTAGTTGATATACACTCTAGTAGACACACACTAGTTGATACACATTCTAGTTGACACACTCTAGTTGATACACACTGTAGTTGATACACATTCTAATTGATACACACTCTAGTTGATACAAACTCTATTTGATACACACTCTAGGAGACACACACTTTAGTTGATATACACTCTAGTAGACACACACTAGTTGATACACACTCTAGTTGATACACACTCTAGTTGACACATTCTAGTTGATACACACTCTAGTTGATACACACTAGATGAAACACATTCTAGTTGATACACACTCTAGTTGATACACTCTAGATGAAACACACTCTAGGTGACACATTCTAGTTGATACACACACTACTTGATATACACTCTAGTAGACAAACACTCTAGTTGATACACACTCTAGTTGATATACACTAGTTGAAACACTAGTTGATACACACTCTAGTAGATACACACTAGTTGACACACTCTAGATGAAACACACTCTAGTTGATACACATTCTAGTTGAAACACACGCTAGTTGATACACATTCACATTCTAGTTGATACACTCTAGTTGATACACATTCTAGTTGAAACACACTCTAGTTGATACTCACTCTAGTTGATACACATTCTAGTTGAAACACACTCTAGCTGATACTCACTCTAGTTGAAACACACTAGATAAAACACATTCTAGTTGATCCACACACTCGATGAAACACACTCTAGTTGATACTCACTCTAGTTGAAACAAACTCAAGTTGATACTCGCTCTAGATGAAACACACTCTCGTTAAAAAACACTCTTGTTGAAACACACTCTACTGGATACACACTCTAGTTGATACACACTCTAGTTGATACACTCTCTAGCTCAAGGTTTCTCGAGATGAAACACACTCTATTTGATAAACATTCTAGTTGATACACACTCTAGTTGATACACTCTATTTGATACACTCTAGTTGATACACATTCTAGTTGACACACTCTAGTTGATACACACTGTAGTTGATACACATTCTAATTGATACACACTCTAGTTGATACAAACTCTACTTGATACACACTCTAGGAGACACACTTTAGTTGATATACACTCTAGTAGACACACACTAGTTGATACACACTCTAGTTGACACATTCTAGTTGATACACACTCTAGTTGATACACTCTAGATGAAACACACTCTAGGTGACACATTCTAGTTGATACACACATTACTTGATATACACTCTAGTAGACACACACTCTAGTTGATACACACTCTAGTTGATATACACTAGTTGAAACACTAGTTGATACACACTCTAGTTGATACACACTAGTTGACACACTCTAGATGAAACACATTCTAGTTGATACACACTCTAGTTGATACACTCTAGTTGATACACTCTAGTTTAAACACATTCTAGTTGAAACACACTCTAGTAGATACACTCTAGTTGAAACAAACTAGTTGAAACACACTCTAGTTGATACACACTAGTTGAAACACACTCTAGCTGATACACTCTAGTTGAAACACACTAGTTGAAACACTCTAGATAATACACACTCTAGTTGACACACTCTAGTTGATACACTCTACTTGAAACACATACACACTGTAGTAGACACACACTCTAGTTGATATACACTCTAGTAGACACACTCTAGTTGATAAACACTCTAGTTGATAAACACTCTAGTTGATGTACACTCTAGTAGACACACACTAGTTGATACACATTCTAGTTGACACACTCTAGTTGATACACACTGTAGTTGATACACATTCTAATTGATACACACTCTAGTTGATACAAACTCTACTTGATACACACTCTAGGAGACACACACTTTAGTTGATATACACTCTAGTAGACACACACTAGTTGATAAACACTCTAGTTGACACACACTCTAGTTGATGCACATTATAGTAGACACTAGCTTATCTAGCTTATACTCACTCTAGTTGAAACACACTAGATGAAACACATTCTAGTTGATACACACACTCGATGAAACACACTCTAGTTGATATTCACTCTAGTTGAAACAAACTCAAGTTGATACTCACTCTAGATGAAACACACTCTCGTTAAAAAACACTCTTGTTGAAACACACTCTACTATAAACACTCTATTTGATAAACATTCTAGTTGATACACACTCTAGTTGATACACTCTAGTTGATACACTCTAGTTTAAACACATTCTAGTTGAAACACACTCTAGTAGATACACTCTAGTTGAAACACACTAGTTGAAACACACTCTAGTTGATACACACTAGTTGAAACACACTCTGGCTGATACACTCTAGTTGAAACACACTAGTTGAAACACACTGTAGTTGATACACTCTAGTTGATACACACACTAGTTGATACACACTCTAGTTGATTAACTCTACTTGATACACTCTAGATGATACACACTCTAGTTGACACAATCTAGTTGATACACTCTACTTGAAACACATACACACTGTAGTAGACACACACTCTAGTTGATATACACTCTAGTAGACACACTCTAGTTGATAAACACTCTAGTGTCTAGGAGACACACACTTTAGTTGATATACACTCTAGTAGAGACACACTAGTTGATACACACTCTAGTTGACACACACCCTAGTTGATGCACATTATAGTAGACACACACTCTAGTTGATATACACTCTAGTAGACACACACTAGTTGATACACATTCTAGTTGACACACTCTAGTTGATACACACTGTAGTTGATACACATTCTAATTGATACACACTCTAGTTGATACAAACTCTATTTGATACACACTCTAGGAGACACACACTTTAGTTGATATACACTCTAGTAGACACACACTAGTTGATACACACTCTAGTTGATACACACTCTAGTTGACACATTCTAGTTGATACACACTCTAGTTGATACACACTAGATGAAACACATTCTAGTTGATACACACTCTAGTTGATACACTCTAGATGAAACACACTCTAGGTGACACATTCTAGTTGATACACACTCTAGTTGATATACACTAGTTGAAACACTAGTTGATACACACTCTAGTTGATACACACTAGTTGACACACTCTAGATGAAACACACTCTAGTTGATACACATTCTAGTTGAAACACACGCTAGTTGATACACATTCACATTCTAGTTGATACACTCTAGTTGATACACATTCTAGTTGAAACACACTCTAGTTGATACTCACTCTAGTTGATACACATTCTAGTTGAAACACACTCTAGCTGATACTCACTCTAGTTGAAACACACTAGATGAAACACATTCTAGTTGATCCACACACTCGATGAAACACACTCTAGTTGATACTCACTCTAGTTGAAACAAACTCAAGTTGATACTCACTCTAGATGAAACACACTCTCGTTAAAAACACTCTTGTTGAAACACACTCTACTGGATACACACTCTAGTTGATACACACTCTAGTTGATACACTCTCTAGTTCAAGGTTTCTCTAGATGAAACACACTCTATTTGATAAACATTCTAGTTGATACACACTCTAGTTGATACACTCTATTTGATACACTCTAGTTGAAACACACTAGTTGAAACACACTCTAGTTGATACACACTAGTTGAAACACACTCTAGCTGATACACTCTAGTTGAAACACACTAGTTGAAACACACTGTAGTTGATACACTCTAGTTGATACACACTAGATGAAACACATTCTAGTTGATACACACTCTAGTTGATACACTCTAGATGAAACACACTCTAGGTGACACATTCTAGTTGATACACACACTACTTGATATACACTCTAGTAGACACACACTGTAGTAGACACACACTCTAGTTGATATACACTCTAGTAGACACACTCTAGTTGATAAACACTCTAGTTGATGTACACTCTAGTAGACACACACTAGTTGATACACATTCTAGTTGATACACACTCTAGTTGATACAAACTCTACTTGATACACACTCTAGGAGACACACACTCTAGTTGATATACACTCTAGTAGACACACACTAGTTGATACACATTCTAGTTGACACACTCTAGTAGACACACACTAGTTGATACACACTCTAGTTGATACACACTCTAGTTGACACATTCTAGTTGATACACACTCTAGTTGATACACACTAGATGAAACACATTCTAGTTGATACACACTCTAGTTGATACACTCTAGATGAAACACACTCTAGGTGACACATTCTAGTTGATACACACACTACTTGATATACACTCTAGTATACACACACTCTAGTTGATACTCACTCTAGTTGATACACATTCTAGTTGAAACACTCTAGCTGATACTCACTCTAGTTGAAACACACTAGATGAAACACATTCTAGTTGATCCACACACTCGATGAAACACACTCTAGTTGATACTCACTCTAGTTGAAACAAACTCAAGTTGATACTCACTCTAGATGAAACACACGCTCGTTAAAAAACACTCTTGTTGAAACACACTCTACTGGATACACACTCTAGTTGATACACACTCTAGTTCATACACTCTCTAGTTCAAGGTTTCTCTAGATGAAACACACTCTATTTGATAAACATTCTAGTTGATACACACTCTAGTTGATACACTCTATTTGATACACTCTAGTTTAAACACATTCTAGTTGAAACACACTAGCTGATACTCACTCTAGTTGAAACACACTAGATGAAACACATTCTAGTTGATCCACACACTAGATGAAACACACTCTAGCTGATACACTCTAGTTGAAACACACTAGTTGAAACACACTGTAGTTGATACACTCTAGTTGATACACTCTACTTGAAACACATACACACTGTAGTAGACACACACTCTAGTTGATATACACTCTAGTAGACACACTCTAGTTGATAAACACTCTAGTTGATGTACACTCTAGTAGACACACACTAGTTGATACACATTCTAGTTGACACACTCTAGTTGATACACACTGTAGTTGATAGACATTCTAATTGATACACACTCTAGTTGATACAAACTCTACTTGATACACACTCTAGGAGACACACACTTTAGTTGATATACACTCTAGTAGACACACACTAGTTGATACACACTCTAGTTGATACACACTCTAGTTGACACATTCTAGTTGATACACACTCTAGTTGATACACACTAGATGAAACACATTCTAGTTGATACACACTCTAGTTGATACACTCTAGATGAAACACACTCTAGGTGACACATTCTAGTTGATACACACACTACTTGATATACACTCTAGTAGACACACACTCTAGTTGATACACACTCTAGTTGATATACACTAGTTGAAACACTAGTTGATACACACTCTAGTTGATACACACTAGTTGACACACTCTAGATGAAACACACTCTAGTTGATACACATTCTAGTTGAAACACACGCTAGTTGATACACATTTTAAATTTTAGTTGATACACTCTAGTTGATACACATTCTAGTTGAAACACACTCTAGTTGATACTCACTCTAGTTGAAGCACATTATAGTAGACACAATCTAGTAGACACACACTCTAGTTGATATACACTCTAGTAGACACACACTAGTTGATACACATTCTAGTTGACACACTCTAGTTGATACACACTGTAGTTGATACACATTCTAATTGATACACACTCTAGTTGATACAAACTATATTTGATACACACTCTAGGAGACACACACTTTAGTTGATATACACTCTAGTAGACACACACTAGTTGATACACTATCTAGTTCAATGTTTCTCTAGATGAAAAACACTCTATTTGATAAACATTCTAGTTGATACACACTCTAGTAGATACACTCTAGTTGAAACACACTAGTTGAAACACACTCTAGTTGATACACACTAGTTGATACACACTCTAGTTGATTAACTCTAGTTGAAACACTCTAGATGATACACACTCTAGTTGATACACTCTACTTGAAACACATACACACTGTAGTAGACACACACTCTAGTTGATATACACTCTAGTAGACACACTCTATTTGATAAACACTCTAGTTGATATACACTCTAGTAGACACACTCTAGTTGATAAACACTCTAGTTGATACACACTCTAGTTGACACATTCTAGTTGATACACACTCTAGTTGATACACTTTAGATGAAACACACTCTAGGTGACACATTCTAGTTGATACACACACTACTTGTTATACACTCTAGTAGACACACACTCTAGTTGATACACACTCTAGTTGATATACACTAGTTGAAAGACTAGTTGATAAACACTCTAGTTGATACACACTAGTTGACACACTCTAGATGAAACACACTCTAGTTGATACACATTCTAGTTGAAACACACGCTAGTAGATACACATTCACATTCTAGTTGATACACTCTAGTTGATACACATTCTAGTTGATACACATTCTAGTTGATACACTCTAGTTGATACACATTCTAGTTGAAACACACACTAGTTGATACTCACTCTAGTTGAAACACACTAGATGAAACACATTCTAGTTGATACACACACTCGATGAAACACACTCTAGTTGATACTCACTCAAGTTGAAACAAACTCTAGTTGATACACACTCTAGATGAAACACACGCTAGTTGATACTCAATCTAGATGAAACACACTCTCGTTAAAACACACTCTAGTTGGAATATACTCTTGTTGAAACACACTGTAGTTGATACACACTCTAGTTGATACACACTCTAGTTGATACTGACTCTAGTTGAAACACACTAGATGAAACACATTCTATTTGATACACATTCTAGCTGAAACACACTCTAGCTGATACTCACTCTAGTTGAAAGACACTCTAGTTTAAACACACTCTGGTTGAAACAAATTCTAGTTGAAACACACTCTAGTTTAAACACACTCTAGTTTAAACAAATTCTAGTTGATACTCGCTAGTTGATACACACTCTAGTTGATACACTCTAGTTGAAACACACTGTAGTTGATACACTCTAGTTGATACACTCTACTTGAAACACATACACACTGTAGTAGACACAGACTCTAGTTGATATACACTTTAGTAGACACACACTCTAGTTGATACACACTCTAGTTGATATACACTAGTTGAAACACTCTAGTTGAAACACATTCTAGTTGATACTCTCTAGTTGATACACACTCTAGTTGATACACACTAGTTGAAACACACTGTAGTTGATACACTCTAGTTGATACACTCTACTTGAAACACATACACACTGTAGTAGACACACACTCTAGTTGATATACACTCTAGTAGACACACACTAGTTGATACACATTCTAGTTGACACACTCTAGTAGACACACACTAGTTGATACACACTCTAGTTGATACACACTCTAGTTGACACATTCTAGTTGATACACACTCTAGTTGATACACACTAGATGATACACACTCTAGTTGACACATTCTAGTTGATACACACTCTAGTTGAAACACACTAGTTGAAACACACTGTAGTTGATACACTCTAGTTGATACACACACTAGTTGATACACACTCTAGTTGATTAACTCTAGTTGATACACTCTAGTTGAAACACTCTAGATGATACACACTCTAGTTGACACACTCTAGTTGATACACTCTACTTGAAACACATACACACTGTAGTAGACACACACTCTAGTTGATATACACTCTAGTAGACACACACTCTAGTTGATACACACTCTAGTTGATACACTCTAGTTGATACACATTCTAGTTGAAACACACTCTAGTTGATACTCACTCTAGTTGAAACACACTAGATGAAACACATTCTAGTTGATACACACACTCGATGAAACACACTCTAGTTGAAACAAACTCTAGTTGATACACACTCTAGATGAAACACACGCTAGTTGAAACTCAATCTAGATGAAACACACTCTCGTTAAAACACACTCTAGTTGAAATATACTCTTGTTGAAACACACTCTAGTTGATACACACTCTAGTTGATACACACTCTAGTTGATACTCACTCTAGTTGAAACACACTAGATGAAACACATTCTATTTGATACACATTCTAGCTGAAACACACTCTAGCTGATACTCACTCTAGTTGAAAGACACTCTAGTTTAAACACACTCTGGTTGAAACAAATTCTAGTTGAAACACACTCTAGTTTAAACACACTCTAGTTTAAACAAATTCTAGTTGATACTCGCTAGTTGATACACACTCTAGTTGATACACTCTAGTTGAAAGACACTAGTTGAAACACACTGTAGTTGATACACTCTAGTTGATACACTCTACTTGAAACACATACACACTGTAGTAGACACAGACTCTAGTTGATATACACTCTAGTAGACACACACTCTAGTTGATACACACTCTAGTTGATATACACTAGTTGAAACACTCTAGTTGAAACACATTCTACACTCTAGTTGATACACACTCTAGTTGATACACACTAGTTGACACACTCTAGTTGATAGTCACTCTAGTTGAAACACACTAGATGAAACACATTCTGGTTGATACACACACTCGATGAAACACACTCTAGTTGATACACACTCAAGTTGATACTCAATCTAGATGAAACACACTCTCGTTAAAACACACTCTAGTTGAAATACACTCTTGTTGAAACACACTCTAGTTGATACACACTCTAGTTGATACACACTAGTTGAAACACACTGTAGTTGATACACTCTAGTTGATACACACACTAGTTGATACACACTCTAGTTAATTAACTCTAGTTGATACACTCTAGTTGAAACACTCTAGATGATACACACTCTAGTTGACACACTAAAGTTGATACACTCTACTTGAAACACATACACACTGTTGTAGACACACACTCTAGTTGATATACACTCTAGTAGACACACACTCTAGTTGATACACACTCTAGTTGATACACACTCTAGTTGATACACTCTAGTTGATACACATTCTAGTTGAAACACACTCTAGTTGATACTCACTCTAGTTGAAACACACTAGATGAAACACATTCTAGTTGATACACACACTCGATGAAACACACTCTAGTTGATACTCACTCTAGTTGAAACAAACTCTAGTTGATACACACTCTAGATGAAACACACTCTAGTTGATACTCAATCTAGTTGAAACACACTCTCGTTAAAACACACTCTAGTTGAAATACACTCTTGTTGAAACACACTCTAGTTGATACTCATTCTAGTTGAAACACACTCTAGTTGATACTCACTCTAGTTGAAACACACTAGATGAAACACATTCTAGTTGATAAACACACTCGATGAAACACACTCTAGTTGATACTCACTCTAGTTGAAACAAACTATAGTTGATACACACTCTAGATGAAACACATTCTAGTTGATACTCTCTAGTTGATACACACTCTAGTTGATACACATTCTAGTTGATACACATTCTAGTTGATACACTCTAGTTGATACACATTCTAGTTGAAACACATTCTAGTTGATACTCACTCTAGTTGAAACACACTAGATGAAACACATTCTAGTTGATACACACACTCGATGAAACACACTCTAGTTGATACTCACTCTAGTTGAAACAAACTCTAGTTGATACACACTCTAGATGAAACACACGCTAGTTGAAAGACACTCTAGTTTAAACACACTCTGGTTGAAACAAATTCTAGTTGAAACACACTCTAGTTTAAACAAATTCTAGTTGATACTCGCTAGTTGATACACACTCTAGTTGATACACTCTAGTTGAAACACACTAGTTGAAACACACTGTAGTTGATACACTCTAGTTGATACACTCTACTTGAAACACATACACACTGTAGTAGACACAGACTCTAGTTGATATACACTCTAGTAGACACACACTCTAGTTGATACACACTCTAGTTGATATACACTAGTTGAAACACTCTAGTTGAAACACATTCTAGTTGATACTCTCTAGTTGATACACACTCTAGTTGATACACACTAGTTGACATACTCTAGTTGATACTCACTCTAGTTAATTAACTCTAGTTGATACACTCTAGTTGAAACACTCTAGATGATACACACTCTAGTTGACACACTAAAGTTGATACACTCTACTTGAAACACATACACACTGTTGTAGACACACACTCTAGTTGATATACACTCTAGTAGACACACACTCTAGTTGATACACACTCTAGTTGATACACATTCTAGTTGATACACTCTAGTTGATACACATTCTAGTTGAAACACACTCTAGTTGATACTCACTCTAGTTGAAACACACTAGATGAAACACATTCTAGTTGATACACACACTCAATGAAACACACTCTAGTTGATACTCACTCTAGTTGAAACAGACTCTAGTTGATACACACTCTAGATGAAACACACTCTAGTTGATACTCAATCTAGTTCAAACACACTCTCGTTAAAACACACTCTAGTTGAAATACACTCTTGTTGAAACACACTCTAGTTGATACTCATTCTAGTTGAAACACACTCTAGTTGATACTCACTCTAGTTGAAACACACTAGATGAAACACATTCTAGTTGATAAACACACTCGATGAAACACACTAGTTGATACTCACTCTAGTTGAAACAAACTCTAGTTGATACACACTCTAGATTAAACACATTCTAGTTGATACTCTCTAGTTGATACACACTCTAGTTGATACACATTCTAGTTGATACACATTCTAGTTGATACACTCTAGTTGATACACATTCTAGTTGATACTCACTCTAGTTGAAACACACTCTAGTTGAAACACACTAGATGAAACACATTCTAGTTGATACACACACTCGATGAAACACACTCTAGTTGATACTCACTCTAGTTGAAACAAGCTCTAGTTGATACACACTCTAGATGAAACACACGCTAGTTGAAAGACACTCTAGTTTAAACACACTCTAGTTTAAACAAATTCTAGTTGATACTCGCTAGTTGATACACACTCTAGTTGATACACTCCAGTTGAAACACACTAGTTGAAACACACTGTAGTTGATACACTCTAGTTGATACACTCTACTTGAAACACATACACACTGTAGTAGACACAGACTCTAGTTGATATACACTCTAGTAGACACACACTCTAGTTGATACACACTCTAGTTGATATACACTAGTTGAAACACTCTAGTTGAAACACATTCTAGTTGATACTCTCTAGTTGATACACACTCTAGTTGATACACACTAGTTGACA
Source organism: Oncorhynchus nerka (assembly GCF_034236695.1). Taxonomy (NCBI): domain Eukaryota; kingdom Metazoa; phylum Chordata; class Actinopteri; order Salmoniformes; family Salmonidae; genus Oncorhynchus; species Oncorhynchus nerka. The sequence continues at coordinate 20,624,053 of NC_088421.1, read as the reverse complement.
TACTCTAGTTGATACACACTCTAGATGAAACACACGCTAGTTGAAACTCAATCTAGATGAAACACACTCTCGTTAAAACACACTCTAGTTGAAATATACTCTTGTTGAAACACACTCTAGTTGATACACACTCTAGTTGATACACACTCTAGTTGATACTCACTCTAGTTGAAACACACTAGATGAAACACATTCTATTTGATACACATTCTAGCTGAAACACACTCTAGCTGATACTCACTCTAGTTGAAAGACACTCTAGTTTAAACACACTCTGGTTGAAACAAATTCTAGTTGAAACACACTCTAGTTTAAACACACTCTAGTTTAAACAAATTCTAGTTGATACTCGCTAGTTGATACACACTCTAGTTGATACACTCTAGTTGAAACACACTAGTTGAAACACACTGTAGTTGATACACTCTAGTTGATACACTCTACTTGAAACACATACACACTGTAGTAGACACAGACTCTAGTTGATATACACTCTAGTAGACACACACTCTAGTTGATACACACTCTAGTTGATATACACTAGTTGAAACACTCTAGTTGAAACACATTCTAGTTGATACTCTCTAGTTGATACACACTCTAGTTGATACACACTAGTTGACACACTCTAGTTGATACTCACTCTAGTTGAAACACACTAGATGAAACACATTCTGGTTGATACACACACTCGATGAAACACACTCTAGTTGATACACACTCAAGTTGATACTCAATCTAGATGAAACACACTCTCGTTAAAACACACTCTAGTTGAAATACACTCTTGTTGAAACACACTCTAGTTGATACACACTCTAGTTGATACACACTAGTTGAAACACACTCTAGCTGATACACTCTAGTTGAAACACACTAGTTGAAACACACTCTAGTTGATACACACTCTAGTTGAAACACTCTAGTTGATACACACACTAGTTGATACACACTCTAGTTAATTAACTCTAGTTGATACACTCTAGTTGAAACACTCTAGATGATACACACTCTAGTTGACACACTAAAGTTGATACACTCTACTTGAAACACATACACACTGTTGTAGACACACACTCTAGTTGATATACACTCTAGTAGACACACACTCTAGTTGATACACACTCTAGTTGATACACACTCTAGTTGATACACTCTAGTTGATACACATTCTAGTTGAAACACACTCTAGTTGATACTCACTCTAGTTGAAACACACTAGATGAAACACATTCTAGTTGATACACACACTCGATGAAACACACTCTAGTTGATACTCACTCTAGTTGAAACAAACTCTAGTTGATACACACTCTAGATGAAACACACTCTAGTTGATACTCAATCTAGTTGAAACACACTCTCGTTAAAACACACTCTAGTTGAAATACACTCTTGTTGAAACACACTCTAGTTGATACTCATTCTAGTTGAAACACACTCTAGTTGATACTCACTCTAGTTGAAACACACTAGATGAAACACATTCTAGTTGATAAACACACTCGATGAAACACACTCTAGTTGATACTCACTCTAGTTGAAACAAACTATAGTTGATACACACTCTAGATGAAACACATTCTAGTTGATACTCTCTAGTTGATACACACTCTAGTTGATACACATTCTAGTTGATACACATTCTAGTTGATACACTCTAGTTGATACACATTCTAGTTGAAACACATTCTAGTTGATACTCACTCTAGTTGAAACACACTAGATGAAACACATTCTAGTTGATACACACACTCGATGAAACACACTCTAGTTGATACTCACTCTAGTTGAAACAAACTCTAGTTGATACACACTCTAGATGAAACACACGCTAGTTGAAAGACACTCTAGTTTAAACACACTCTGGTTGAAACAAATTCTAGTTGAAACAGACTCTAGTTTAAACACACTCTAGTTTAAACAAATTCTAGTTGATACTCGCTAGTTGATACACACTCTAGTTGATACACTCTAGTTGAAACACACTAGTTGAAACACACTGTAGTTGATACACTCTAGTTGATACACTCTACTTGAAACACACTCTACACTGTATAGACACAGACTCTAGTTGATATACACTCTAGTAGACACACACTCTAGTTGATACACACTCTAGTTGATATACACTAGTTGAAACACTCTAGTTGAAACACATTCTAGTTGATACTCTCTAGTTGATACACACTCTAGTTGATACACACTAGTTGACATACTCTAGTTGATACTCACTCTAGTTAATTAACTCTAGTTGATACACTCTAGTTGAAACACTCTAGATGATACACACTCTAGTTGACACACTAAAGTTGATACACTCTACTTGAAACACATACACACTGTTGTAGACACACACTCTAGTTGATATACACTCTAGTAGACACACACTCTAGTTGATACACACTCTAGTTGATACACATTCTAGTTGATACACATTCTAGTTGATACACTCTAGTTGATACACATTCTAGTTGAAACACACTCTAGTTGATACTCACTCTAGTTGAAACACACTAGATGAAACACATTCTAGTTGATACACACACTCGATGAAACACACTCTAGTTGATACTCACTCTAGTTGAAACAAACTCTAGTTGATACACACTCTAGATGAAACACACTCTAGTTGATACTCAATCTAGTTCAAACACACTCTCGTTAAAACACACTCTAGTTGAAATACACTCTTGTTGAAACACACTCTAGTTGATACTCATTCTAGTTGAAACACACTCTAGTTGATACTCACTCTAGTTGAAACACACTAGATGAAACACATTCTAGTTGATAAACACACTCGATGAAACACACTAGTTGATACTCACTCTAGTTGAAACAAACTCTAGTTGATACACACTCTAGATTAAACACATTCTAGTTGATACTCTCTAGTTGATACACACTCTAGTTGAAACAAACTCTAGTTGATACACACTCTAGTTGATACACACTCTAGTTGATACACTCTAGATGATACACATTCTAGTTGAAACACACTCTAGTTGATACTCACTCTAGTTGAAACACACTAGATGAAACACATTCTAGTTGATACACACACTCGATGAAACACACTCTAGTTGATACTCACTCTAGTTGAAACAAACTCTAGTTGATACACACTCTAGATGAAAACACGCTAGTTGAAAGACACTCTAGTTTAAACACACTCTAGTTGAAACAAATTCTAGTTGAAACACACTCTAGTTTAAACATTCTAGTTGATACTCGCTAGTTGATACACACTCTAGTTGATACACTCTAGTTGAAACACACTAGTTGAAACACACTCTAGTTGATACACTCTAGTTGATACACTCTACTTGAAACACATACACACTGTAGTAGACACAGACTCTAGTTGATATACACTCTAGTAGACACACACTCTAGTTGATACACACTCTAGTTGATATACACTAGTTGAAACACTCTAGTTGAAACACATTCTAGTTGATATTCTCTAGTTGATACACACTCTAGTTGATACACACTAGTTGACATACTCTAGTTGATACTCACTCTAGTTAATTAACTCTAGTTGATACACTCTAGTTGAAACACTCTAGTTGATACACACTCTAGTTGAAACACACTAAAGTTGATACACTCTAGTTGAAACACATACTAGTTGAGACACACACTCTAGTTGATACACTCTAGTTGAAACACACTCTAGTTGATACACACTCTAGTTGATACACACTCTAGTTGATACACATTCTAGTTGATACACTCTAGTTGATACACATTCTAGTTGAAACACACTCTAGTTGATACTCACTCTAGTTGAAACACACTAGATGAAACACATTCTAGTTGATACACACACTCGATGAAACACACTCTAGTTGATACTCACTCTAGTTGAAACAAACTCTAGTTGATACACACTCTAGATGAAACACACTCTAGTTGATACTCAATCTAGTTCAAACACACTCTCGTTAAAACACACTCTAGTTGAAATACACTCTTGTTGAAACACACTCTAGTTGATACTCATTCTAGTTGAAACACACTCTAGTTGATACTCACTCTAGTTGAAACACACTAGATGAAACACATTCTAGTTGATAAACACACTCGATGAAACACACTAGTTGATACTCACTCTAGTTGAAACAAACTCTAGTTGATACACACTCTAGATTAAACACATTCTAGTTGATACTCTCTAGTTGATACACACTCTAGTTGATACACATTCTAGTTGATACACATTCTAGTTGATACACTCTAGTTGATACACATTCTAGTTGAAACACATTCTAGTTGATACTCACTCTAGTTGAAACACACTAGATGAAACACATTCTAGTTGATACACACACTCGATGAAACACACTCTAGTTGATACTCACTCTAGTTGAAACAAGCTCTAGTTGATACACACTCTAGATGAAACACACGCTAGTTGAAAGACACTCTAGTTTAAACACACTCTAGTTTAAACAAATTCTAGTTGATACTCGCTAGTTGATACACACTCTAGTTGATACACTCCAGTTGAAACACACTAGTTGAAACACACTGTAGTTGATACACTCTAGTTGATACACTCTACTTGAAACACATACACACTGTAGTAGACACAGACTCTAGTTGATATACACTCTAGTAGACACACACTCTAGTTGATACACACTCTAGTTGATATACACTAGTTGAAACACTCTAGTTGAAACACATTCTAGTTGATACTCTCTAGTTGATACACACTCTAGTTGATACACACTAGTTGACATACTCTAGTTGATACTCACTCTAGTTGAAACACACTAGATGAAACACATTCTGGTTGATACACACACTCGATGAAACACACTCTAGTTGATACACACTCAAGTTGATACTCAATCTAGATGAAACACACTCTCGTTAAAACACACTCTAGTTGAAATACACTCTTGTTGAAACACACTCTAGTTGATACACACTCTAGTTGATACACACTAGTTGAAACACACTCTAGCTGATACACTCTAGTTGAAACACACTAGTTGAAACACACTGTAGTTGATACACTCTAGTTGATACACACACTAGTTGATACACACTCTAGTTAATTAACTCTAGTTGATACACTCTAGTTGAAACACTCTAGATGATACACACTCTAGTTGACACACTAAAGTTGATACACTCTAGTTGATACACACTCTAGTTAGACACACACTCTAGTTGATATACACTCTAGTTGATACACTCTAGTTGATACACATTCTAGTTGATACACTCTAGTTGATACTCACTAGTTGAACACACACATTCTAGTTGATACACACTCTAGTTGAACACACTCTAGTTGATACTCACTCTAGTTGAAACAAACTCTAGTTGATACACACTCTAGATGAAACACACTCGAGTTGATACTCAATCTAGTTGAAACACACTCTCGTTAAAACACACTCTAGTTGAAATACACTCTTGTTGAAACACACTCTAGTTGATACTCATTCTAGTTGAAACACACTCTAGTTGATACTCACTCTAGTTGAAACAAACTCTAGTTGAAACACACTAGATGAAACACATTCTAGTTGATACACACACTCGATGAAACACACTCTAGTTGATACTCACTCTAGTTGATACACACTCTAGTTGATACTCACTCTAGTTGAAACACACTAGATGAAACACATTCTATTTGATAAACATTCTAGCTGAAACACACTCTAGCTGATACTCACTCTAGTTGAAAGACACTCTAGTTTAAACACACTCTCGTTAAAACACACTAGTTGAAATACACTCTTGTTGAAACACACTCTAGTTGATACTCATTCTAGTTGAAACACACTCTAGTTGATACTCACTCTAGTTGAAACACACTAGATGAAACACATTCTAGTTGATACACACACTCGATGAAACACACTCTAGTTGATACTCACTCTAGTTGAAACAAACTCTAGTTGATACACACTCTAGATGAAACACATTCTAGTTGATACTCTCTAGTTGATACACACTCTAGTTGATACACATTCTAGTTGATACACATTCTAGTTGATACACTCTAGTTGATACACATTCTAGTTGATACTCACTCTAGTTGAAACACACTAGATGAAACACATTCTAGTTGATACACACACTCGATGAAACACACTCTAGTTGATACTCACTCTAGTTGAAACAAACTCTAGTTGATACACACTCTAGATGAAACACACGCTAGTTGATACTCAATCTAAATGAAACACACTCTCGTTAAAACACACTCTAGTTGAAATATACTCTTGTTGAAACACACTCTAGTTGATACACACTCTAGTTGATACACACTCTAGTTGATACTCACTCTAGTTGAAACACACTAGATGAAACACATTCTAGTTGATACACACACTCGATGAAACACACTCTAGTTGATACTCACTCTAGTTGAAACAAACTCTAGTTGATACACACTCTAGATGAAAACACTAGTTGATACTCACATCTAGTTGAAACACACTCTAGTTGAAACACACTCTAGTTGAAACATACTCTAGTTGAAACACACTCTAGTTGATACACACTCTAGTTGAAACACACTCTAGTTGATACACACTCTAGTTGAAACACACTAGATGAAACACATTCTAGTTGATACACATTCTAGTTGAAACACACTCTAGTTGATACTCACTCTAGTTGAAAGACACTCTAGTTTAAACACACTCTAGTTGAAACACATTCTAGTTGAAACACACTCTAGTTTAAACACACTCTAGTTGAAACAAATTCTAGTTGACACACTAGTTGATACACACTCTAGTTGATACACTCTAGTTGAAACACACTAGTTGAAACACACTGTAGTTGATACACTCTAGTTGATACACTCTACTTGAAACACATACACACTGTAGTAGACACAGACTCTAGTTGATATACACTCTAGTAGACACACACTCTAGTTGATACACACTCTAGTTGATATACACTAGTTGAAACACTCTAGTTGAAACACATTCTAGTTGATACTCTCTAGTTGAAACACACTCTAGTTGATACACACTAGTTGACACACTCTAGTTGATACTCACTCTAGTTGAATTACACTCTAGTTGAACACACTCTAGTTGATAACACTCTAGATGATACACACTCTAGTTGATACACACTAAAGTTGATACACTCTAGTTGAAACACACTCTAGTTGAAACACACTCTAGTTGATACACACTCTAGTTGAAACACACTCTAGTTGATACACACTCTAGTTGAAACACACTCTAGTTGATACACATTCTAGTTGATACACTCTAGTTGATACACATTCTAGTTGAAGTTGAAACACTCTAGTTGATACTCACTCTAGTTGAAACACACTAGATGAAACACATTCTAGTTGATACACACACTCGATGAAACACACTCTAGTTGATACTCACTCTAGTTGAAACACACTCTAGTTGATACACACTCTAGATGAAACACACTCTAGTTGATACACAATCTAGTTGAAACACACTCTAGTTAAAACACACTCTAGTTGAAATACACTCTAGTTGAAACACACTCTAGTTGATACACATTCTAGTTGAAACACACTCTAGTTGATACTCACTCTAGTTGAAACACACTAGATGAAACACATTCTAGTTGATAAACACACTCGATGAAACACACTCTAGTTGATACTCACTCTAGTTGAAACAAACTCTAGTTGATACACACTCTAGATTAAACACATTCTAGTTGATACTCTCTAGTTGAAACACACTCTAGTTGATACACATTCTAGTTGATACACATTCTAGTTGATACACTCTAGTTGATACACATTCTAGTTGAAACACATTCTAGTTGATACTCACTCTAGTTGAAACACACTAGATGAAACACATTCTAGTTGATACACACACTAGTTGAAACACACTCTAGTTGATACTCACTCTAGTTGAAACAACTCTAGTTGATACACACTCTAGTTGAAACACACGCTAGTTGAAATACACTCTAGTTGAAACACACTCTAGTTTAAACAAATTCTAGTTGATACACTCTAGTTGAAACACACTCTAGTTGATACACTCAGTTGAAACACACTAGTTGAAACACAGTTGATACACTCTAGTTGATACACTCTACTTGAAACACATACACACTGTAGTAGACACAGACTCTAGTTGATATACACTCTAGTAGACACACACTCTAGTTGATACACACTCTAGTTGATATACACTAGTTGAAACACTCTAGTTGAAACACATTCTAGTTGATACTCTCTAGTTGATACACACTCTAGTTGATACACACTAGTTGACACACTCTAGTTGATACTCACTCTAGTTGAAACACACTAGATGAAACACATTCTGGTTGATACACACACTCGATGAAACACACTCTAGTTGATACACACTCAAGTTGATACTCAATCTAGATGAAACACACTCTCGTTAAAACACACTCTAGTTGATACACACTCTAGTTGATACACACTAGTTGAAACACACTCTAGCTGATACACTCTAGTTGAAACACACTAGTTGAAACACACTCTAGTTGAAACACACTCTAGTTGAAACACACTCTAGTTGATACACTCTAGTTGAAACACACTAGTTGAAACACACTCTAGTTGAAACACACTCTAGTTGATACACTCTAGTTGAAACACTCTAGATGATGCACACTCTAGTTGACACACTCTAGTTGATACACTACTTGAAACACATACACACTGTAGTAGACACACACTCTAGTTGATATACACTCTAGTAGACACACACTCTAGTTGATACACACTCTAGTTGATACACATTCTAGTTGATACACATTCTAGTTGATACACTCTAGTTGATACTCACTCTAGTTGAAACACACTCTAGTTGATACACTCTAGTTGAAACACACTAGATGAAACACATTCTAGTTGATACACACACTAGTTGAAACACACTCTAGTTGATACTCACTCTAGTTGAAACTAGATGAAACACTCTAGTTGATACACACTCTAGATGAAACACACTCTAGTTGATACTCACTCTAGTTGAACACACTCTAGTTGAAACACACTCTAGTTGAAATACACTCTAGTTGAAACACACTCTAGTTGATACACATTCTAGTTGAAACACACTCTAGTTGATACACACTCTAGTTGAAACACACTAGATGAAACACATTCTAGTTGAAACACACTAGTTGAAACACACTCTAGTTGATACTCACTCTAGTTGAAACAAACTCTAGTTGATACACACTCTAGATGAAACACATTCTAGTTGATACTCAATCTAGTTGATACACACTCTAGTTGAAACACATTCTAGTTGATACACATTCTAGTTGATACACTCTAGTTGATACACATTCTAGTTGAAACACATTCTAGTTGATACTCACTCTAGTTGAAACACACTAGATGAAACACATTCTAGTTGATACACATTCTAGATGAAACACACTCTAGTTGATACTCACTCTAGTTGAAACACACTCTGGTTGAAACAAATTCTAGTTGAAACACACTCTAGTTTAAACACACTCTAGTTTAAACACACTCTAGTTTAAACAAATTCTAGTTGATACTCGCTAGTTGATACACACTCTAGTTGATACACTCTAGTTGAAACACACTAGTTGAAACACACTGTAGTTGATACACTCTAGTTGATACACTCTACTTGAAACACATACACACTGTAGTAGACACAGACTCTAGTTGATATACACTCTAGTAGACACACACTCTAGTTGATACACACTCTAGTTGATATACACTAGTTGAAACACTCTAGTTGAAACACATTCTAGTTGATACTCTCTAGTTGATACACACTCTAGTTGATACACACTAGTTGACACACTCTAGTTGATACTCACTCTAGTTGAAACACACTAGATGAAACACATTCTGGTTGATAACACACTAGATGAAACACACTCTAGTTGATACACACTCTAGTTGATACACAATCTAGATGAAACACACTCTCGTTAAAACACACTCTAGTTGAAATACACTCTAGTTGAAACACACTCTAGTTGATACACACTCTAGTTGATACACACTAGTTGAAACACACTCTAGCTGATACACTCTAGTTGATACACACTAGTTGAAACACACTCTAGCTGATACACTCTAGTTGAAACACACTAGTTGAAACACACTCTAGTTGAAACACACTCTAGTTGATACACTCTAGTTGAAACACTCTAGATGATGCACACTCTAGTTGACACACTCTAGTTGATACACTCTAGTGAAACACATACACACTAGTTTGACACACACTCTAGTTGATACACACTCTAGTAGACACACACTCTAGTTGATACACACTCTAGTTGATACACATTCTAGTTGATACACATTCTAGTTGATACTCTACACTCTAGTTGAAACATTCTAGTTGAACACACTCTAGTTGATACTCACTCTAGTTGAAACACACTAGATGAAACACATTCTAGTTGATACACACACTCTAGATGAAACACACTCTAGTTGATACTCACTCTAGTTGAAACAAACTCTAGTTGATACACACTCTAGTTGAAACACACTCTAGTTGATACTCAATCTAGTTGAAACACACTCTAGTTGAAACACACTCTAGTTGAAATACACTCTTAGTTGAAACACACTCTAGTTGATACTCACTCTAGTTGAAACACACTCTAGTTGATACTCACTCTAGTTGAAACACACTAGTTGAAACACATTCTAGTTGATAAACACATTCTAGTTGAAACACACTCTAGTTGATACACACTCTAGTTGAAACAAACTCTAGTTGATACACACTCTAGTTGAAACACATTCTAGTTGAAACACACTCTAGTTGATACACACTCTAGTTGATACACACTCTAGTTGATACACATTCTAGTTGAAACACACTCTAGTTGATACACATTCTAGTTGAAACACACTCTAGTTGATACACACTCTAGTTGAAACACACTAGTTGAAACACATTCTAGTTGAAACACACTAGTTGAAACACACTCTAGTTGAAACACACTCTAGTTGAAACACACTCTAGTTGATACACACTCTAGTTGATGAAACACACTCTAGTTGATACACTCTAGTTGAAACACACTCTAGTTGAAACAACATTCTAGTTGATACACATTCTAGTTGATACACACTCTAGTTGATACACTCTAGTTGAAACACACTAGTTGAAACACACTCTAGTTGATACACTCTAGTTGATACACTCTAGTTGAAACACACTCTAGTTGATACACTCTAGTTGATACACACTCTAGTTGATACACACTCTAGTTGAAACACACTCTAGTTGATATACACTCTAGTTGAAACACTCTAGTTGAAACACATTCTAGTTGATACTCTCTAGTTGATACACACTCTAGTTGATATACACACTAGTTGACACACTCTAGTTGATACACTCTAGTTGAAACACACTAGTTGAAACACATTCTAGTTGATACACACACTCTAGTTGAAACACACTCTAGTTGATACACACTCTAGTTGATACACAATCTAGATGAAACACACTCTAGTTGAAACACACTCTAGTTGAAACACACTCTAGTTGAAACACACTCTAGTTGATACACACTCTAGTTGATACACACTAGTTGAAACACACTCTAGTTGATACACTCTAGTTGAAACACACTCTAGTTGAACACACTCTAGTTGAAATACACTCTAGTTGAAACACACTCTAGTTGATACACACTCTAGTTAATTACACTCTAGTTGATACACTCTAGTTGAAACACTCTAGTTGATACACACTCTAGTTGACACACTACTCTAGTTGATACACTCTAGTTGAAACACATACACAGTTAGACACACACTCTAGTTGATACACACTCTAGTTGACACACACTCTAGTTGATACACACTCTAGTTGAAACACATTCTAGTTGATACACATTCTAGTTGATACACTCTAGTTGATACACATTCTAGTTGAAACACACTCTAGTTGATACTCACTCTAGTTGAAACACACTAGATGAAACACATTCTAGTTGATACACACACTCTAGTTGAAACACACTCTAGTTGATACTCACTCTAGTTGAAACAAACTCTAGTTGATACACACTCTAGTTGAAACACACTCTAGTTGATACTCTCTAGTTGAAACACACTCTAGTTGTTAAAACACACTCTAGTTGAAAACACACTCTAGTTGAAATACACTCTAGTTGATACACACTCTAGTTGATACACACTCTAGTTGATACACACTCTAGTTGAAACACACTAGATGAAACACATTCTAGTTGATAAACACACTAGATGAAACACACTCTAGTTGATACACACTCTAGTTGAAACACACTCTAGTTGATACACACTCTAGTTGAAACACATTCTAGTTGATACACTCTAGTTGATACACACTCTAGTTGATACACATTCTAGTTGATACACTCTAGTTGATACACACTCTAGTTGATACACATTCTAGTTGAAACACTCTAGTTGATACTCACTCTAGTTGAAACACACTAGTTGAAACACATTCTAGTTGATATACACACTAGTTGAAACACACTCTAGTTGATACTCACTCTAGTTGAAACAAACTCTAGTTGATACACACTCTAGTTGAAACACACGCTAGTTGAAACACACTCTAGTTTAAACACACTCTAGTTGATACACACTAGTTGAACACACTCTAGTTGATACACACTCTAGTTGATACACTCTAGTTGAAACACACTAGTTGAAACACACTCTAGTTGATACACTCTAGTTGATACACTCTAGTTAAAACACATACACACTCTAGTTGACACAGACTCTAGTTGATATACACTCTAGTTGATACACACTCTAGTTGATACACACTCTAGTTGATACACACTCTAGTTGAAACACTCTAGTTGAAACACATTCTAGTTGATACACACTCTAGTTGATACACACTCTAGTTGATACACACTAGTTGACACACTCTAGTTGATACACACTAGTTGAAACACACTAGTTGAAACACATTCTAGTTGATAACACACTCTAGTTGAAACACACTCTAGTTGATACACACTCTACACTCTCTAGTTGAAAACACTAGTTAAAACACACTCTAGTTGAACACACTCTAGTTGAAACACACTCTAGTTGATACACACTCTAGTTGAACACATTCTAGTTGAAACACACTCTAGTTGATACACTCTAGTTGAAACACATTCTAGTTGAAACACACTAGTTGAAACACTCTAGTTGATACACACTCTAGTTGATACACACTCTAGTTGAAACACTCTAGTTGATACACTCTAGTTGAAACACTCTAGTTGATACACACTCTAGTTGAAACACTCTAGTTGATACACTCTAGTTGAAACACAGTTGAAACACACTGTAGTTGAAACACACTCTAGTTGAACACACTCTAGTTGACACACACTCTAGTTGATACACACTCTAGTTGATACACATTCTAGTTGATACACATTCTAGTTGATACACACTCTAGTTGAAACACACTCTAGTTGAACTCTAGTTGAAACACTCTAGTTGAAACACACTCTAGTTGATACACACTCTAGTTGAAACACACTAGTTGATCTAGTTGAAACACTCTAGTTGAAACACACTGTAGTTGATACACTCTAGTTGATACACACACTAGTTGATACACACTCTAGTTGATTAACTCTAGTTAAAACACTCTAGATGATACACACTCTAGTTGACACACTCTAGTTGAAACACACTCTAGTTGATACACACTAGGTGATACAAATAGTAGTTGATACACACGAGTTGATACTCACTCTAGTTGATACACACTCTAGTTGAAGCACACTCTAGTTGAAACAAATGCTAGTTGATACTCACTTGTTGATACACATACTAGTTGATACACTCTAGTTGATACACTCTAGTTGATACACTCTAGTTGAAACACACTCTAGTTGATACACTCTAGTTGAAACACTCTAGTTGATACATTCTAGTTGATACTCACACTAGTTTAAACACACTCTAGTTGAAACAAATTCTAGTTGAAACACTCTAGTTTAAACACACTAGTTGAAACAAATTCTAGTTGAAACACACTCTAGTTTAAACACTCTAGTTGATACACTCTAGTTGATAAACCCTTGTTGATACACACTAGTTGATACACACTAGTTGAAACACTAGTTGATACACACTCTAGTTGATATACTCTAGTTTAAACACTCTAGTTGATACACTCTAGTTGATAAACCCTTGTTGATACACACTAGTTGATACACACTAGTTGAAACACTAGTTGATACACACTCTAGTTGATACTCACTCTAGTTTAAACACACTCTAGTTGAAACACACTCTAGTTGAAACAAATTATAGTTTAAACACACTCTAGTTGATACACACTCTAGTTGATACTGAGTAGTTGACACACTCTAGTTGATACTCAATCTAGATGAAACACACTCTTGTTAAAACACACTCTAGTTGAAATACACTCTTGTTGAAACACACTCTAGTTGATACACACTCTAGTTGATACACTCTCTAGTTCAATGTTTCTCTAGATGAAACACACTCTATTTGATAAACATTCCAGTTGATACACACTCTAGTTGATACACTCTAGTTGATACACTCTAGTTGAAACACATTCTAGTTGAAACACACTTTAGTAGATACACACTAGTTGAAACACACTCTAGTTGATACACAGTCTAGTTGAAACACACTCTAGAGGAAACACACTCTAGCTGATACACTCTAGTTGATACACTCTAGTTGAAACACACTAGTTGAAACACACTGTAGTTGATACACTCTAGTTGATACACACACTAGTTGATACACACTCTAGTTGATTAACTCTAGTTGATACACTCTAGTTAAAACACTCTAGATGATACACACTCTAGTTGACACACTCTAGTTGATACTCACTCTAGTTGAAAGACACTCTAGTTTAAACACACTCTGGTTGAAACAAATTCTAGTTGAAACACACTCTAGTTTAAACACACTCTACTTGAAACAAATTCTAGTTGAAACACACTCTAGTTTAAACGCACTCTACTTGAAACAAATTCTAGTTGATACTCGCTAGCTGATACACACTCTAGTTGATACACACTCTAGTTGATACACACTAATTGATACACACTCTAGTTGAAACACATTCTAGTTGAAACACACTCTAGAGGAAACACACTCTAGCTGATACACTCTAGCTGATACACTCTAGTTGATACACTCTAGTTGATACACTCTACTTGAAACACATACACACTGTAGTAGACACATACTCTAGTTGATATACACTCTAGTAGACACACACTCTAGTTGATACACACTCTAGTTGATATACACTAGTTGAAACACTCTAGTTGAAACACATTCTAGTTGATACTCTCTAGTTGATACACACTCTAGTTGATACACACTAGTTGACACACTCTAGTTGAAACAAAGCCTAGTTGATACTCACTTGTTGATACAAATACTAGTTGATACACTCTAGTTTATACACTCTAGTTGAAACACAGCCTAGTTGATACACTAGTTGATACACTCTAGTTGATACACTCTAGTTGAAACACACTCTAGTTGAAACACTCTAGTTGATACAAACTCTAGTTGAAACACTCTAGTTGATACATTCTAGTTGAAACTAGTTGAGTTCTAGTTGACACACTCTAGTTGAAACAAATTCTAGTTGAAACACTCTAGTTTAAACACACTCTAGTTGAAACACATTCTAGTTGAAACACACTCTAGTTTAAACACTCTAGTTGATACACTCTAGTTGATAAACCCTGATACACACTAGTTGATACACACTAGTTGAACACACTAGTTGATACACACTCTAGTTGATATACTCTAGTTTAAACACTCTAGTTGATACACTCTAGTTGATAAACCACACTCTAGTTGAAACACACACACTCTAGTTGAAACACTAGTTGATACACACTCTAGTTGATACTCACTCTAGTTTAAACACACTCTAGTTGAAACACACTCTAGTTGAAACAAATTATAGTTTAAACACACTCTAGTTGATACACACTCTAGTTGATACTGAGTAGTTGACACACTCTAGTTGATACTCAATCTAGATGAAACACACTCTTGTTAAAACACACTCTAGTTGAAATACACTCTTGTTGAAACACACTCTAGTTGATACACACTCTAGTTGATACACTCTCTAGTTCAATGTTTCTCTAGATGAAACACACTCTATTTGATAAACATTCCAGTTGATACACACTCTAGTTGATACACTCTAGTTGATACACTCTAGTTGAAACACATTCTAGTTGAAACACACTTTAGTAGATACACACTAGTTGAAACACACTCTAGTTGATACACAGTCTAGCTGAAACACACTCTAGAGGAAACACACTCTAGCTGATACACTCTAGTTGATACACTCTAGTTGAAACACACTAGTTGAAACACACTGTAGTTGATACACTCTAGTTGATACACACACTAGTTGATACACACTCTAGTTGATTAACTCTAGTTGATACACTCTAGTTAAAACACTCTAGATGATACACACTCTAGTTGACACACTCTAGTTGATACTCACTCTAGTTGAAAGACACTCTAGTTTAAACACACTCTGGTTGAAACAAATTCTAGTTGAAACACACTCTAGTTTAAACACACTCTACTTGAAACAAATTCTAGTTGAAACACACTCTAGTTTAAACGCACTCTACTTGAAACAAATTCTAGTTGATACTTGCTAGCTGATACACACTCTAGTTGATACACACTCTAGTTGATACACACTAATTGATACACACTCTAGTTGAAACACATTCTAGTTGAAACACACTCTAGAGGAAACACACTCTAGCTGATACACTCTAGCTGATACACTCTAGTTGATACACTCTAGTTGATACACTCTACTTGAAACACATACACACTGTAGTAGACACATACTCTAGTTGATATACACTCTAGTAGACACACACTCTAGTTGATACACACTCTAGTTGATACACACTCTAGTTGATATACACTAGTTGAAACACTCTAGTTGAAACACATTCTAGTTGATACTCTCTAGTTGATACACACTCTAGTTGATACACACTAGTTGACACACTCTAGTTGAAACACAGCCTAGTTGATACTCACTTGTTGATACAAATACTAGTTGATACACTCTAGTTTATACACTCTAGTTGAAACACAGCCTAGTTGATACTCACTTGTTGATACAAATACTAGTTGATACACTCTAGTTTATACACTCTAGTTGAAACACAGCCTAGTTGATACACATACTAGTTGATACACTCTAGTTGATACACTCTAGTTGAAACACACTCTAGTTGAAACACACTCTAGTTGATACAAACTCTAGTTGAAACACTCTAGTTGATACATTCTAGTTGATACTCGCACTAGTTTAAACACACTCTAGTTGAAACAAATTCTAGTTGAAACACTCTAGTTTAAACACACTAGTTGAAACAAATTCTAGTTGAAACACACTCTAGTTTAAACACTCTAGTTGATACACTCTAGTTGATAAACCCTTGTTGATACACACTAGTTGATACACACTAGTTGAAACACTAGTTGATACACACTCTAGTTGATATACTCTAGTTTAAACACTCTAGTTGATACATTCTAGTTGATACATTCTAGTTTAAACACACTCTAGTTGATACACACTCTAGTTGATACTGAGTAGTTGACACACACTCTAGTTGATACACACTAGTTGACACACACTCTACTTGATACAGACTAGTTGAAACACTCTAGTTGAAACACACTCTAGTTGATACACACTAGGTGATACACATAGTAGTTGATACACACTAGTTGATACTCACTCTAGTTGATACAAATGCTAGTTGATACTCACTTGTTGATACACACTAGTTGATACTCACTCTAGTTGATACACTCTAGTTGATACACTCTAGTTGAAACACACTCTAGTTGATACAAACTCTAGTTGAAACACTCTAGTTGATACATTCTAGTTGATACTCACACTAGTTTAAACACACTCTAGTTGAAACAAATTCTAGTTGAAACACTCTAGTTTAAACACACTAGTTGAAACAAATTCTAGTTGAAACACACTCTAGTTTAAACACTCTAGTTGATACACTCTAGTTGATAAACCCTTGTTGATACACACTAGTTGATACACACTAGTTGAAACACTAGTTGATACACACTCTAGTTGATATACTCTAGTTTAAACTCTCTAGTTGATACATTCTAGTTGATACTCACTCTAGTTTAAACACACTAGTTGAAACAAATTCTAGTTGAAACACACTCTAGTTTAAACACTCTAGTTGATACACCCTTGTTGATACACACTAGTTGATACACACTAGTTGAAACACTAGTTGATACACACTCTAGTTGATATACTCTAGTTTAAACACTCTAGTTGATACATTCTAGTTGATACTCACTCTAGTTTAAACACACTCTAGTTGAAACACACTCTAGTTGAAACAAATTATAGTTTAAACACACTCTAGTTGATACACACTCTAGTTGATACTGAGTAGTTGACACGCACTCTACTTGATACACACTAGTTGAAACACTCTAGTTGAAACACACTCTAGTTGAAACACACTCTAGTTGATACACACTCTAGTTGATACACACTAGGTGATACACATAGTAGTTGATACACACTCCTGTTGAAACACACTCCAGTTGAAACACACTCTATTTTAAACACACTCTAGTTTAAACAAATTCTAGTTGATACACACTAGTTGATACTCACTCTAGTTGATACACACTCTAGTTGAAGCACACTCTAGTTGAAACAAATGCTAGTTGATACTCACTTGTTGATACACAATCCGCTTCCGGGTTGGAGCGATCTGGTCGCATCCGCGCTTCGGTCTGCAGGTTGTATAACTTTTTCATTACATTTCATTACATTTCATTATAGTACAACGGTCTGATTTGTCTAATCTTAGCAATTTCCTCTTAGCTAGCTACATAGTCGTCGTTGTATCAAAGATAATTGCGTAATTATCGTATTTCGTCGTCTCCTATCTGTCCAACATGTTCACCGTCTACCGTAGCACTGTAGTACTATCATACTCAACTGAACGTCTTGATTAGTGTAGTGTTAGCTAGCTACATAGCTAGCTACATAGTTGTCTTTGCTGTCTTCGTATCCAAGATAATTGTGTAGCTTAGAGTGTGGAGTCTTAGAGTGATAATTGCGTTATTATTGTATTTCGTTCGCCCTCCTATCTGCCTAGCAGCTAGCATACGTTCACACGGCTAGTTGTAGCACTGTAGTAACTATCACACTCAACCGAACGACTTGATTAGTGTAGTATTAGATAGCTACATAGTTGTCTTTGCTGTCTTCGTGATCCAAGATAATTGTGTAGTTTAGAGTGTGTAGTCTTAGAGTGATTATCTTAATTCACCGAGGTTAGCTAGCCAGCTATTTTGTCACTCCTTAACGTAGGAGACACTCCTAGCTAGCCAACAGCCAGCCAACGCCTACTGAATAGAACTTTCGCATTCCGGTCGATTCCGCTCGCTCCACAGGTAGTATCACTCTAGTTTTTCACTTCATTTCATTACAGTCCCAACGGTGTGATTTGTTTGATCGTAGCTAGCTACATAGCTAGCTACATAGCCGTCTTTGTTTCAAAGATAATTGTGTAGTCTAGAGCGATTTTCTAGGTTAGCTAGCCAGCTATTGTCGTTCTCCTACGCAACGTAATTCTAGTTGAAACAACCAACACTGCTAGCTAGCCAGCTAGCTCCCGATACAGCATTGTAGAAACTTCACACTCAACGGTACGACTTGATTAGGGTAGTGTCAACAACGCAGCTAGCCTACCCCAGCAGTACTCTATCATTTTAATCATTTTAGTCAATTAGATTCTTGCTACGTAAGTTTAACTTTCTGAACATTCGAGACGTGTAGTCCACTTGTCATTCCAATCTCCTCTGCATTAGCGTAGCCTCTTCTCTAGCCTGTCAACTATGTGTCTGTCTATCCCTGTTCTCTCCTCTCTGCACAGACCATACAAACGCTCCACACCGCATGGCCGCAGCCACCCTAATCTGGTGGTCCCAGCGCACGACCCACGTGGAGTTCCAGGTCTCCGGTAGCCTCTGGAACTGCCGATCTGTTGGCCAACAAGGCAGAGTTCATCTCAGCCTATGTCTCCCTCCAGTCCTCGACTTCTTGGCTCTGACGGAAACATGGATCACCACAGACAACACCGCTACTCCTACTGCTCTCTTCGTCCGCCCACGTGCTCGCACACCCCGAGAGCTTCTGGTCAGCGGGGTGGTGGCACCGGGATCCTCATCTCTCCCAAGTGGTCATTCTCTTTCTCCCCTTACCCATCTGTCTATCGCCTCCTTTGAATTCCATGCTGTCACAGTTACCAGCCCTTTCAAGCTTAACATCCTTATCATTTATCGCCCTCCAGGTTCCCTCGGAGAGTTCATCAATGAGCTTGATGCCTTGATAAGCTCCTTTCCTGAGGACGGCTCACCTCTCACAGTTCTGGGCGACTTTAACCTCCCCAGTTGATCTACCTTTGACTCATTCCTCTCTGCCTCCTTCTTTCCACTCCTCTCCTCTTTGACCTCTCCCTCTCACCTTCCCCCTACTCACAAGGCAGGCAATACGCTTGACCTCATCTTTACTAGATGCTGTTCTTCCACTAACCTCATTGCAACTCCTCCAAGTCTCCGACCACTACCTTGTATCCTTTTCCTCTCGCTCTCATCCAACACTTCCCACACTGCCCCTACTCCCGGATGGTATCGCGCCGTCCCAACCTTCGCTGATCTCTCTCCCCCGCTACTCTCTCCTCTTCCATCCTATCATCTCTTCCTCTGCTCAAACCTTCTCCAACCTATCTCCTGATTCTGCCTCCTCAACCCTCCTCTCCTCCCTTTCTGCATCCTTTGACTCTCTATGTCCCCTATCCTCCAGGCCACTCGGTCCTCCCCTCCCCGCTCTGTGGCTCGACGAATCATTGCGAGCTCACAGAACAGGGCTCCGGGCAGCCGAGTGGAAATGGAGGAAAACTCGCCTCCCTGCAGACCTGGCATCCTTTCACTCCCTCCTCTCTACATTTTCCTCCTCTGTCTCTGCTGCTAAAGCCACTTTCTACCACTCTAAATTCCAAGCATCTGCCTCTAACCCTAGGAAGCTCTTTGCCACCTTCTCCTCCCTCTTGAATCCTCCTACCCCTCCCCCTCCTCCCTCTCTGCAGATGACTTTTAAACACACTCAACCATTTTGAAAAGAAGGTCGACGACATCCGATCCTCGCTTGCTAAGTCAAACGACACCGCTGGTTCTGCTCACACTGCCCTACCCTGTGCTCTGACCTCTTTCTCCCTCTCTCTCCAGATGACATCTCACTCTTGTGACGGCCGGCCGCCCAACAACCTGCCCGCTTGACCCTATCCCCTCCTCTCTTCTCCAGACCATCTCCGGTGACCTTCTCCCTTACCTCACCTCGCTCATCAACTCATCCCTGACCGCTGGCTACGTTGAAACCCTCCCGTCTTCAAGAGAGCGAGAGTTGCACCCCTTCTGAAAAAACCTACACTCGATCCCTCCGATGTCAACAACTACAGACCAGTATCCCTTCTAGTTTCTTTTCTCTCCAAAACTCTTGAACGTGCCGTCCTTGGCCAGCTCTCCCGCTATCTCTCTCAGAATGACCTTCTTGATCCAAATCAGTCAGGTTTCAAGACTAGTCATTCAACTGAGACTGCTCTTCTCTGTATCACGGAGGCGCTCCGCACTGCTACTAAAGCTAACTCTCTCTCCTCTGCTCTCATCCTTCTAGACCTGATCGGCTGCCTTCGATACTGTGAACCATCAGATCCTCCTGTCCACCCTCTCCGAGTTGGGCATCTCCGTTGCGCGGCCCACGCTTGGATTGCGTCCTACCTGACAGGTCGCTCCCTACCAGGTGGCGTGGCGAGAACCGTCTCCTCACCACGTGCTCTCACCACTGGTGTCCCCCAGGGCTCTGTTCTAGGCCCTCTCCTATTCTCGCTATACACCAAGTCACTTGGCTCTGTCATAACCTCACATGGTCTCTCCTATCATTGCTATGCAGACGACACACAATTAATCTTCTCCTCCCCCTTCTGACGACCAGGTGGCTAATCGCATCTCTGCATGTCTGGCAGACATATCAGTGTGGATGACGGATCATCACCTCAAGCTGAACCTCGGCAAGACGGAGCTGCTCTTCCTCCCGGGAAGGACTGCCCGTTCCATGATCTCGCCATCACGGTTGACAACTCCATTGTGTCCTCGTCCCAGAGCGCTAAGAACCTTGGCGTGATCCTGGACAACACCCTGTCGTTCTCAAATAACATCAAGGCGGTGGCCCGTTCCTGTAGGTTCATGCTCTACAACATCCGCAGAGTACGACCCTGCCTCACACAGGAAGCGGCGCAGGTCCTAATCCAGGCACTTGTCATCTCCCGTCTGGATTACTGCAACTCGCTGTTGGCTGGGCTCCCTGCCTGTGCCATTAAACCCTACAACTCATCCAGAACGCCGCAGCTCTCTGGTGTTCAACCTTCCCAAGTTCTCTCACGTCACCCCGCTCCTCCGCTCTCTCCACTGGCTTCCAGTTGAAGCTCGCATCCGCTACAAGACCATGGTGCTTGCCTACGGAGCTGTGAGGGGAACGGCACCTCACTACCTCCAGGCTCTGATCAGGCCCTACACCCAAACAAGGGCACTGCGTTCATCCACCTCTGGCCTGCTCGCCTCCCTACCACTGAGGAAGTACAGTTCCCGCTCAGCCCAGTCAAAACTGTTCGCTGCTCTGGCCCCCCAATGGTGGAACAAACTCCCTCACGACGCCAGGACAGCGGAGTCAATCACCACCTTCCGGAGACACCTGAAACCCCACCTCTTTAAGGAATACCTAGGATAGGATAAAGTAATCCTTCTCCC
Source organism: Oncorhynchus nerka (assembly GCF_034236695.1). Lineage (NCBI taxonomy): Eukaryota > Metazoa > Chordata > Actinopteri > Salmoniformes > Salmonidae > Oncorhynchus > Oncorhynchus nerka. Next base: position 20,601,114 of record NC_088421.1, on the reverse strand, counting down.
CCTCCCCCCCTTAAAAGACCTAGATGCACTATTGTAAAGTGGCTGTTCCACTGGATGTCATAAGGTGAAAGCACCAATTTGTAAGTCGCTCTGGATAAGAGCGTCTGCTAAATGACTTAAATGTAATGTAATGATACTCATACTAGTTTAAACACTCTAGTTGATACACTCTTGTTGATACACACTAGTTGATACACACTAGTTGAAACACTAGTTGATACACACGCTAGTTGATATACTCTAGTTTAAACACTCCAGTTGAAATACACTCTAGTTGATACACACTAGTTGATACACTCTATTTGAAACACACTCTAGTTGATACACATTCCAGTTTATACACTCTAGTTGAAACACAGCCTAGTTGATACACTCTAGTTGATACACAGTCTAGTTGAAACACTCTAGTTGATACATTCTAGTTGATACTCACTCTAGTTTAAACACACTCTAGTTGATACACACTCTAGTTCATACTGAGTAGTTGACACACACTCTAGTTGATACACACTAGTTGACACACACTCTACTTGATACACTCTAGTTGAAACACACTCTAGTTGATACACACTAGGTGATACACATAGTAGTTGATACACACTAGTTGATACTCACTCTAGTTGATACAAGTGCTAGTTGATACTCACTTGTTGATACACATACTAGTTGATACACTCTAGTTGATACACTCTAGTTGAAACACACTCTAGTTGAAACACTCTGGTTGAAACACACTCTAGTTGATTCACATTCTGGATGAAACACACTCTAGTTGATACACACTAGTTGATACACATTTTAGATGAGATACACACTCTAGTTGATACACACTCTAGTTGAAACACATTCTAGTTGATACACACTCTAGTTGATACACACTAGGTGATACACATACTAGTTGATACACTCTAGTTTAAACACACTCTAGTTTAAACTAATTCTAGTTGATATTCACTAGTTGATACACACTCTAGTTTAAACACACTCTAGTTTAAACAAATTCTAGTTGATACTCACTAGTTGATACACACTAGTTTAAACACACTCTAGTTTAAACAAATTCTATTTGATACTCACTAGTTGATACACACTAGGTGATACACATACTAGTTGATACACTCTAGTTTAAACACACTAGTTTAAACAAATTCTAGTTGATACTCACTAGATGATACACACTCTAGTTTAAACACACTCTAGTTGAAACAAATTCTAGTTGATACACACTAGTTGATACTCACTCTAGTTGATCCACACTCTAGTTGAAGCACACTCTAGTTGAAACAAATTCTAGTTGATACTCACTTGTTGATACAAATACTAGTTGATACACTCTAGTTTATACACTCTAGTTGAAACACACTCTAGTTGAAACACACTCTAGTTGATACACACTCTAGTTGAAACACTCTAGTTGATACATTCTAGTTGATAGTCACTCTAGTTTAAACACACTCTAGTTGAAACACACTCTAGTTGATACACACTCTAGTTGATACACTCTAGTTGATACACACACTAGTTGAAGCATACTCTAGTTGATACATTCTAGTTGATACTCACTCTAGTTTAAACACACTCTAGTTGAAACAAATTATAGTTGAAACACACTAGTTTAAACACTCTAGTTGATACACTCTAGTTGATAAACTCTCGTTGATACACACTAGTTGATACACACTAGTTGAAACACTAGTTGATACACACTCTAGTTTATACACTCTAGTTTAAACACTCCAGTTGAAATACACTCTAGTTGATACATACTAGTTGAAACATTCTAGTTGATACACTCTATTTGAAACACACTCTAGTTGATACACATTCCAATTTATACACTCTAGTTGATACACATACTAGTTGATACACACTCTAGTTGATACACTCTAGTTGATACACATGCTAGTTTATACACACCCTAGTTGATACACATTCTAGCTGAAACACACTCTAGTTGATACACTCTAGTTGATACACTCTAGTTGATACATTCTAGTTGATACACTCTATTTGAAACACACTCTAGTTGATACACATTCCAGTTGATACACTCTAGTTGATACATACTAGTTGAAAACACTCAAATTGATACACCCTAGTTGATACACTCTAGTTGATACACATTCTAGTTGAAACACACTCTAGTTGATACACTCTGGTTGAAACACACTCTAGTTGATTCACATTCTAGATGAAACACACTCTAGTTGATACACACTAGTTGATACACATTTTAGATGAGATACACACTCTAGTTGATACACACTCTAGTTGATACACACTAGTTGATGCACACTCTAGTTGAAACACATTCTAGTTGATACACACTCTAGTTGATACACACTAGTTGATACACACTCTAGTTGATACACATTCTAGTTGATACACACTCCAGTATAAACACATTCTAGTTGATACACACACTAGTTGAAACACATTATAGTTGATACACACTCTAGTTGATACACACTCTAGTTGATACACATTCTAGTTGATACACACTCTAGTTGATACACATTCTAGTTGATACACACTCCAGTTGATACACTCTAGTTGATACATACTAGTTGAAACATTCTAGTTGATACACTCTATTTGAAACACACTCTAGTTGATACACATTCCAATTCATACACTCTAGTTGATACACATACTAGTTGATACACACTCTAGTTGATACACTCTAGTTGATACACATGCTAGTTTATACACACCCTAGTTGATACACATTCTAGCTGAAACACACTCTAGTTGATACACTCTAGTTGATACACTCTAGTTGATACATTCTAGTTGATACACTCTATTTGAAACACACTCTAGTTGATACACATTCCAGTTGATACACTCTAGTTGATACATACTAGTTGAAAACACTCAAATTGATACACCCTAGTTGATACACTCTAGTTGATACACATTCTAGTTGAAACACACTCTAGTTGATACACTCTGGTTGAAACACATTTTAGATGAGATACACACTCTAGTTGATACACACTCTAGTTGATACACACTAGTTGATGCACACTCTAGTTGAAACACATTCTAGTTGATACACACTCTAGTTGATACACACTAGTTGATACACACTCTAGTTGATACACATTCTAGTTGATACACACTCCAGTATAAACACATTCTAGTTGATACACACACTAGTTGAAACACATTATAGTTGATACACACTCTAGTTGATACACACTCTAGTTGATACACATTCTAGTTGATACACACTCTAGTTGATACACATTCTAGTTGATACACACTCCAGTTGATACACTCTAGTTGATACATACTAGTTGATACACTCTACTTGATACACACTCTAGTTGATACACATTCTAGTTGATACACATTCCAGTTGATACACGTTCTAGTTGAAACACACTAGTTGATACACATGCTAGTTGATACACACCCTAGTTGATACACCCTAGTTGATACACATTCTAGCTGAAACACACTCTAGTTGATTCACTCTAGTTGATACACATTCTAGTTGAAACACACTCTAGTTGATACACTGTAGTTGATACATACTAGTTTATACACTCTAGTCTCAGCCTCCAGTATTTATGCTGCAGTAGTTTATGTGTCGGGGGGCTAGGGTCAGTTTGTTATATCTGGAGTACTTCTCCTGTCCTATTCGGTGTCCTGTGTGAATCTAAGTGTGCGTTCTCTAATTCTCTCCTTCTCTCTTTCTTTCTCTCTCTCGGAGGACCTGAGCCCTAGGACCATGCCCCAGGACAACCTGACATGATGACTCCTTGCTGTCCCCAGTCCACCTGGCCGTGCTGCTGCTCCAGTTTCAACTGTTCTGCCTTATTATTATTCGACCATGCTGGTCATTTATGAACATTTGAACATCTTGGCCATGTTCTGTTATAATCTCCACCTGGCACAGCCAGAAGAGGACTGGCCACCCCACATAGCCTGGTTCCTCTCTAGGTTTCTTCCTAGGTTTTGGCCTTTCAAGGGAGTCTTTCCTAGCCACCGTGCTTCTACACCTGCATTGCTTGCTGTTTGGGGTTTTAGGCTGGGTTTCTGTACAGCACTTTGAGATATCAGCTGATGTACGAAGGGCTATATAAATAAATTTGATTTGATTTTATTTTATTTAGTTGATACATTCTAGTTGATACTGTTAATAAATGGATATGTAGAAGGGTGAGCCGGTCAAGGATCGATTCAGACAAAGTGGTAAATTGTACGACAAGCGTCAGTTTATTCAGAGTAAAGATATCTGGTACAGCGTAATTACGGCCCTTCCGTTAGCTCGCACAGAACTAGCAGGAAAGAGAGCGTTTACAATTTACACAGTCCTTATATGTGGAACAGAAAGTAGGTTGATTCTAGAAGATCGGATCTTTGGATTGGTTCAGGCTGGGGTGTAGTCTGTAGTCTTCCGCCATTGGCTCAGTTGTCTGTCCGTCATCGTAGAATCCTCTTCGGCCTGTCTGTTCTTGGTCACACAATGTTCGGCTAGAAAGGAGATTATGTGTGTGCGCTGGTATGGCAGTTAGTGTGTGTAATGTGTGTGTGGGTGTGGGAGCTATCCTGTAGGAGACCCAACATGCTTTACTGTGAAAATACGTTGCTATGTGTTGTCTCAGTTATAACAATGCAATAGCAGTAAGCTGGTCACCTGCATAAGAAATAGCATTTCTTTACAAATCCCTCTCTTCACGTCTCCCCAGAGACGTGACACAACCTAACTAGATCCAGACACAAAGAGAAACTTCTCCCAAAGGGACTATGAAATAAGGCACGGCATTAAACAGAAATAGATATATATGTATTACCATCATGTTCTCCATTCAATCCCACTATGTACTAAGTTGGCTACCAGCCACCTAGGAACTTACAACCCTCATTTAACAGAGCGGAGAACAACAGCTCAAAATAAAAATAAAATGATTGTCCACATAAGCCAACTTTTTCCAGCAGGAAAAAGTTGTGATTCCCTCTCTTCACATCTCCAAAGAGATGTGACTTAAACTAGGCAAGTCAGGCGGAATGATCCACTTGCATAACACATACATACATCCCCACAAGGCAACAGCAGATATAATGTAAACTTAATATGCACTCTCCTCCTCATCCTCGAATTCAAGTAGGTCTTTATCAAGCAGAGGAAACATCTGGGAAGGGGAGGAAGGGTCAATAGCTCTAGAGATAACCCTAGTGGTAAGGGAACGGATACATGGAATGCAACAGCATCCACAGAGAACTAAAATGGCAGCGAATGTTACGCCCCTGAAAACAGGGGAGAAATAATCACGAGAGTGATACGGTGTTGTATTCTCAAGTCAACATTTAGTTCAATGAGAAAAAGACCGCGAATTTCCCCAGGAATATGGGTGGAGACCAGAGCAATCGATCTCCGGCTCATAGATTAAAAGCATTTCGTAGATCACAGATTAACACTTTTAGGCACCACAAAATAAAGTAATCAATATAACGTTTACACATTACTCTCACAATTCATACCCTTTGACAGATTTGAACTTTAACACAATTATATGAATGTTATCAATCTCTATCAACTAATACTGAATGCATATTTTAACCTTAGATGTTTTAAGATCCTCACATACTATGAACTTACTAATACTTTTCAATGTATAACAGGCTATGAATATGTCCTTTAACCTGTCACACTCTCCCCGACAAAATAAATGTTGTCCCAACATTACCAACATTGTCTTCAACAGTTCGTATGCACTGGACCTAGAAAATCCTCTTCTGTAAGGTAGTACTTGAGCAGAAGTCACGGGTCACAGTTCAAATATAACTAACAAGTTATATTCACAGTCCATATCTGTTGACCAGCTATATAACATAAGCAGTATTTTCTCATACTATTGATCAACAGTCCATCAATTTTAATGATCTATATGCATAGTCTGTAAATTGTCTCTTTTGACAGTCTGTGAAATCTGACAGTAGTCCATGGTCAAACATGTCAACTCTGTAGCCTCATGTTTGCTGAAGCCCATACATGTAAGGTGGCTGAAAGTAACATTGCTGTAGTGATGGCAGCCATGGAACCAGTCCTGGTGCAGAGTAGACAGGGAACAACTGTGGCTGTGGCTGTATACTGTAGCAGGAAGGGATACCAAGCTGATCATAGGTGATACGTCTTGGAGGGTGTCTCTCTCTTTGTGGCAGCTGGTAGGCTGGTTCCTCAGGTTCAGCAGCATCAGCAGGCAAGTTAATCTCCTCAGCAGGTAGGTCTTTAACTGTTGTCTCCTCCAGCCACTTTTCAACAAGAGGATGTGCTGGTAGTGTATAAGGGACTGGCACTGCAACTGTCTGTTTCACTGTTGGGGGTCTGTGTTCCCACTCTCTCGCTGGTTCAGCATTCCTCTCCTCAGGTACTGTAGGAGATGTGGGAACCTGTAGCGGATCATGATGAAGGTCATATTCATCCCCACTGTCTTCATCAGAATCTAGAGTCTGTGATGCAGGCTGGTGTCTCCTCGTTTTCTGACTTTTGTCCACTTTGGTCATTTCTGGTTGTGTCTCAAAAGGTAAGTGGTCACAGGACATGAGCAGATTTCTGTGCAGGACCCTGGAGCGTCCCCTACCCTTTCTGGTCTCAATTCATAAATCGGCAGGTCTGAACCCATTTGTCTCACCACTGTGTGAATTGTATCTTCCCAATAGTTACGGAGTTTTCCTGGTCCTCCTCTTGGTGTCAGGTTTTTAATCAGAACTCGCCGCCAGGCTGTAGCACTGAACTCCTAACTTTAGTGTCATAGTACTTCTTACTTCTTTCAGCGGCTTTCTGAGCATTTTCATTTGCAATGGCGTATGCTTCTTCCATCCCTCGTTTCCAGTTCTCCACGTATTCTCGCTGGTTACTGGAACCTGCCTCTGTGCACAATCCAAAGAGCATATCAACTGGAAGCCTGGGTGATCTCCCAAACAGAAGATAAAATGGTGAATAGCCAGTCACTTCGCAGAACGGGTGCAGTTATAGGCATAAACCAGTTTGTTCAGAGACTCCTTCCAATTTGACTTTTGTGTCTCAGTTAGTGTCTTTAACATTTGCAACAATGTTCTGTTCATGCGTTCCGCTTGACCGTTTCCCATCGGGTGATAGGGTGTTGTCCTGGACCCCGCCATGCCACTGAGTTTCTTTAACTGATGGAACAACTGATTTTCAAATTCTCCCCTTGGTCATGGTGGATGCGGGACGGAACCCAAACTTCAGGGCAAAATCATTGAAGATGAGATTTGCAGCAGTTTTACCTGACTTTGATGTGGTGGCGTAGGCTTGAGTGAAACGTGTAAAATGATCAACAATCACGAGGATGTACTCATATCCTCCTTGCATCTGTCGAGATGAAGGAAGTCTATACATACCAGTTCAAATGGCTGTGTTGTCACAATGTTTGTCAGAGGAGCTCTTGTTGCATGGGCTGGCCTTTTCTGCTTGACACAGCTACAAGTTTTAGTCACATAGTGCTCGATGTCAGATTGCATATATGGCCAGAAGAAGCGGTCACGTACTAGTGATACAGTGCGGTCAGTACCTTGGTGTCCCATGTTATTGTGCAACTCTTCCATCACTTTACCTTTGTACTGCTCTGGTAGAACTAACTGCTTGCGGGCTGTAGTGATTCTGTACAAAATGCCATCACTGTCTATTGTCAATTTGTCCCATTCTCTGAATAGGCATTTTATCTTTGGACTGAATTTCTTTTGCTTTTTAACTGGCGGTTTGGAACCCGACAGTTTGAAATTGAGCACAGGACGGATGACTGGATCAGATTCTTGTGCTTCTCTAATCCCATCTTTGGGATCGAGCTGGTTGTTGCAGTGGTTGTCTCACCTTCAGCTGATACTGACATAGATGCAGCTGAAAATGACCAAGGTACAACAGCCTCTTTCTGTACCTCAACTGCTTGTATCGTGGCGGCGATGGTGTCTGGTGGAAGCTCCTCAGAACATTCTCTCATCAGTGACTCTACATCCAGTGGCATCCTTGACAAAGCATCTGCATCACGTTCTCTTCTGCCTGGCCTGTACTTTATTGTAAAGTGGAAATCAGCAAGTCTGCAACCCACCTGGAAGTGGTTGCGTTCAGTTTTGCAGTAGACAGAATGTAGCAGAGCGGGTTGTTATCGCTGTATACAGTGAAGGTGGGAGCATAGTACAAATAGTCATGGAACTTATCAGTGATTGCCCATTTTAGAGCTAGAAATTCTAGCTTGCTCGAGTGGTAGTGATAGTTCTTCTCAGCTGCTGTTAAGGTTCGAGAGCCATAAGCAATGACCCTAAGCTTCCCCCTCTTGCTTTTGATAAAGAACTGCTCCCAAGCCTTGGTGTGACGCATCAGTGTGTACAACAAATGGCTGAGTGAAATCAGGGAAACCTAAAACTGGTGGGTGAAGCAAACACTCAATCAGCTGTTCAAGTGCCTGTTGATGCTGGTCAGTCCACAGGATTGGCTTGTTTGAGGGCACCACATGACTTACTTTCTTTGTTTTTGTTTTCCGTGGGTGGTCAGGTAATTTCTCTGAATCTGCTTTCAGGAGGTCATACAGGCAGCTGGCACTCCTAGAAAAGTCTTTGATGTACTGTCTGTAGTAAGTGAGTAAACCAAGCATTTTTCTGAGCTGGCCCACAGTCTCTGGTCTGATTTCTTTCAATGCTCTTACTGCTTCAAAATCGGCTGGGTCAACTCGGCTGCCCTCTGCAGATACTATTCTGCCCAAATAACGGACCTGGGGTTTAAAGAGATCACACTTACTTGGTTTGAGTTTAATGCCATACTCTCTGAGACGCTGCAAAACTTTTCGCACATCATTCACATGGCTGTTGAATGTTTTACTGAAAACTAGCGTGTCGTCCAGATAAGGAATGCAGATGTTATCCCGGAGCCCTTCCAAACACTCCTCCATACACCGCTGAAAAGCTGCAGGAGCGTTCATGAGGCCGAATGGCATACGTATCCACTCATAGAGTCCCCCACGGTGTCACAAATGCTGTCAGTGGTCTGCTTTCTTCAGAGATGAACCCCTGGTGATACGCTTTCCCTGATCTAAGAGGGAGAACCAGGAATTACCACCTAAACTGTCCATGATGTCTTGGACCCGAGGGATGGGCTGGCGGTCGGGATGTGTCTTTCTGTTCAGATCTCTGTAATCTATACACAACCGGAGGGTCCCGCCCTTCTTACGAACGCACACGACAGGTGAGGAATATGAAGAGTTTGACTTCCTAACCCAGCCCTGGACTATGAGGTCATAAATGTAACCCTTCATCTCCTGATACAGTGGCCTGGGCACTGACATGTATGTGCACTTTACTGGTTCAGAGTCCTTTAGAGAAATAGTCATTTTCAATCGTTCAATGCAGCCAATGTCATTGTCTGATCTGGAGAAGGAGTGACACTCTTCTCTAAGCATTTGCCTAACAACCTCTCTCTGTTCTTCGGTTAGGTGAGTTAAATCTACTGGTGGATCCCACTGTTCAGTAGCAGTACATGGGGTTCGAACGCTGGTGTGATTCACTGTGGCTGAGGTGACAGTTTTTTCAAAGACTTGGGCAGGTAACACAGTCATAATGGTTTGTACTGTACCGATGATTGTGCTGTCCTAGCAGGGCAATGTCGTGGTCAGTGGGGTTAGAGACATCAAGCAGGATAACTGGAAAACACCTTACTGACTCTGACTAGTGTGTCAAAGAACTCAAGGTTATCTGGCCACTGCGGGTTCAGGTCTGGCTGGAAAAGCATTGTCATGTCATCTTTGAAAGGCTGGGAAGCTACACGGCACTCAATCTGAATGCTACTGTGTTTTGGTACAGCAACCTTCTCTTTCTTGGTTTTCACTGCATATTCATCTGTCTGTTCTGCGCTAACAGCCTGTATAAAAGCTCTCACCTTGTTTCTTTTGAGGCTTGGGAAAGCTGTTTTTACTGTACTGTATCGTTTAGTCTTTTCGGTCATTGTCAAGATGTGCTCGATAACATTGAAACCTATGATGGGATGAGATAGGTGACAGCCTTTCATTACCAGCACTGGGATGATCAGTTCCTTTGTTTGGTCAGTTTCAGAGGCTAGACGAAAAGTTGTTTCAATCCATCCCAGGTACGGCATTTCAGTCCCATTTGCTGCAGTCAACCTTAGATCATCAGGTGAGTCCAGGATTTCTGAAACATCTCTCAGCCTTGCGTTTGGGAGAGATTCTCTTCCATCGTTCATCAATGACCGATACCTGAGAGCCTGTGTCCCATAAAGCTTGGAGGTGGTGGCGATTCAGGTGACACTCAATAAGGCACTGTCTGCCGACTAGCGAGGTGACCTTACGGGGTGGCAACCTTGAGCTAGGGATGGTAAGGAGTGGGCATTTTTCTCTGTGCAGGAAAACCTTTCACTGGTAGAGTCAATTTTCAGGTGAGTGCATTTTTTCTTATGTTTAGTCCAATGTTGGTTTTGACATACTTTGGAACAGTACAGTGTCTCTTTACATGATGAACATTGTTTCAGGTTCTCAAATGACTCTTCTCTGGCACAATTTGCACATTTCTGGGACTTTTTGGTAGCTACGGTTAACACTCGTCCCTCAGCGGTAACCCGTTTCCGCTTAAAGGGGCCTCCCTTGATGGCCTGGCTCCCGGATTTTACATCCAGCTTGAAAATGTTCTCCACTCCCACATCGGAAGCAGTGTGTGCAGCGTGCATCTGTTCTGGCCTGCTGGCAGACAAAACACCTCCTTGGAGCTTGAGCAGAGTGGTTGGTATACCGGTTAGGTGCATATTGATGCTGTGCAGGCTCAAGTGCTTGGGACCGACTGTAGTTGCTGTAATACTGCTGCTGGGAAACAGGTGGCTGGGGGTCCCTATCTGGCCTCCTAACTGGGGGTGGGGCATAGGCACAAGGCTGTGACTGAAACATAGGCTGCTGTAATGTCTCCTTAATCTGAGCAATCTCTGCACTGAGACCTTTAGAGAAGCTACACCTGTCTTAAGTTCAGCTAACTCTGTTAACAGTTCTGCGGGTATCGTAGCTTTGGCTTCCTTCACAGGACACTTTGCAGATGGCATATCCTCTAACTGGACTACACTTACAGTTGTAGCAGGCTGTGGGGCATTAAAACGCTTTTTGTTTAGTCTTTTCTCTCATTAGCACAAGCAATGTTAAGCTTCTCTAGCAAAACCTCATCTGATGTTTCGCTCTCTAGCAGGAGAGGCTGCATGTCTATCCTGATACTGTCACTCTGAGACCCGTAAGGACTGTGTGTAAACACATGCTCTGGACTAGAGCAGGGTCATACTTAAGCCCTGATTCTGACTCCTGGGATGCAAACAATACTTTTTGCCTCAAATCTAAAACGCGCATCAGGAAGCTTTGAGGGGTCTCCTTGCTATGCTGTGCTTCTGAAGCTAGCTGTTTGTAAAGCTCTGTTGCACTCTTCTCTTGGAAGTGGGAACGCAGGATACATCTAAGTGTGGGAAGAGTAAGCTGGGGTTTACCTTCCAAGTAGCTGCGTAGCTGTGAGCCTGGAGAAATAGCCCTGACTACTGCGTCTACTATTTCTACCTCAGGATATCCTCTGTTAAGTCCATTTTCAATCTGATGGGCAAGGCTGGAAAAAATCAGTTTTTCTTTTTGGCCCGGTTCACCTATCTGACCAGAAATGTTAAACTCTTTGCGCCAGTATGAGCTGGGCTGTGCATTGGGTGAGAGCGGCACGCTCCCTGAAAATTGGCATGGTGTTGGGGCTGACGCAGAGAATCACTGACTTTGGCTGCAGTAATCTGCTCAGTTCCCACCCCTTGTTGTGGGGTTACAGTTCTCATTTCCTCTATTCTGTGATGTGTTCCGGCTGGTTCAATATCATGGTCACCTTGCCCTGTTTTGTTATCTCTGCCACTGATCATCTCTGTCATTTCGTCTCTAAGTAGCAACAATTCCGACATGCCGCCATCTTCTAACTCTGTGACTTCCTCTCTTTCAAGGAACATCATAATGCGAGTCATTAATGCTATGCGGGATTTGTCTTTAACATCTCTTCTCTGTTCGCCTGATATTTCAAGGAAATCACATATCTCTAGTAATTTGTCTTTAGTCAGGGTGTGTAATTCTCCTACTACCTCTTCCTGTAGTTCTTCCAAGGTGCTTGTCATGTTGACAGAACAGGAGGAACTTTTACTGTGCAGGAGTTGACTCTGAATTAGATGGTCCTTACTGTCTCTGAATGGTCGATCAATGGCCTCAGTTGACACGTACTTAACCACTAACTTCCAACTTCCCTCGAACAGCAACACTTTCCTCACTGCAGCCTGCCTGAGTTGTTATGTGGAGATTTAGCTGGCTCGGAATTCAGCGACCAGGGTGTGGAAACTGGACATCTGAGCAGCAATCTCAGCGGAGCCTCCAAAATGTTACGCCCTGAAAACAGGGGAGAAATAATCACGAGAGTGATACGGTGTTGTATTCTCAAGTCAACATTTAGTTCAATGAGAAAAAGACCGCGAATTTCCCCAGGAATATGGGTGGAGACCAGAGCAATCGATCTCCGGCTCATAGATTAAAAGCATTTCGTAGATCACAGATTAACACTTTTAGGCACCACAAAATAAAGTAATCAATATAACGTTTACACATTACTCTCACAATTCATACCCTTTGACAGATTTGAACTTTAACACAATTATATGAATGTTATCAATCTCTATCAACTAATACTGAATGCATATTTTAACCTTAGATGTTTTAAGATCCTCACATACTATGAACTTACTAATACTTTTCAATGTATAACAGGCTATGAATATGTCCTTTAACCTGTCACACGAACACCGAAATGGATACCAAAATGGAGGAAACCAGGGTTTTATATTTACCAAACGCACTCATCCAGGAGTCCCACATCGAGGTACCTATCCCAGAATGAGATTTCATTTTACCATTAAGCGTCCGCAGACCCTCCAAAGCGACCGTCAAACTACCATCCGAGGCTGTGTTATTAGGGATGAAAGTACAACACTGGTCACCAAACATAGAGCAAACTCCGCCCTTCTTAGAGAGTAACATATCAATGGCAATACGATTTTGGAAAGCCATCAGGCTGGTTGCAGCCAGTTGACCATGTACCGCTTCAAAACCCTGCTGAGTCCAGTTGCCTAGTCTTTGGACGTTGTAATGTATATAGTTAATACGATCAACATTCTTGTTAACTGTGCACCACCAACAGATGGATGATTCAAAACCTGCAGCTACCTGATCTATTAACTTATACTCATCAGGCACTCCCCTAGGGACTCCGATAGCGTCTATGTAGGTGGGGTCTCCGCTAGATGGGGTGGTGGCTCGCCTGGAACGTCCCCAGTTTCCGGGGTTCACTCCCTGGATCCGCAGGACGAGGTCCTCGGCTCCATGTGTCATCCTCAGTCAGTCCCATCCTCCCCTGAAAGCATGCTTCCGTATCGGCATCTCCAACTGGAGCATCCAGCAAAGGCATCATGCCTGAAGCCTTCCCCACCTCTGTAACAGATTTCTTAAAACACGGTATGATGCAAGCAGCACATCACATCAATAACAAATAATACAAGAATTAGGGTCAGAAATCCAGTAACCACCATACCAGTGTACTTACCAAACCAGGCCAAGAGAACAGACTCCTCCACCCCCCCACCCCCCCCCCCCCGTGGACCTCATCTTAGCAGATAGTGCATCAAGCCCGCCTTAGATATACTACCATCTGGACTGGTATTATTAGGAATATACGTGCAACATTGTTTACCGAACATCTTGCAGACGTCCCCCTGACTGGCAAGAAGCATATCCAAGGCAAGTCTATTCTGTCTGGAAACCCCAAATGTGGCCTCAAGCTGTTCAGACATACCAGTGAGTGCATCACGGGAGTAATTCACAAAACGCTGTTGATTATAGTAGATATAATTAATCCATGCAGTCTGTCTAGCATCCACCATGGCTGGACCCATAGTAGGTAGTAAGTGCCAGAGTCCATCATTCCTACCCAAGGCCTGAAACTCATGAGGAATCCCCACTGGCACTCCCAACAGGTTAGTGTGTATGTCGACTACATCCTCTGTCCATGGAGCACTACATCTATGTCTCCCATGGGATGGAATGTTTTCAGGTCCCCTGGATACAGAACCCAACAGCTGTTCAGCAGCAACATCAACAATGGTCAGTGGAATTATCAAACTGGTCAGACCACACGTACCTTGCCATTCCTCTCTAAGAATGGATCTCAGCACTCTTTTGGCTCCACACATCCACCACACATCAGCCAGACCACTAGTTTGGTTTAGGCCTGTAACTGGCCAAGTGGAATTAATGGTTATGTTACTACTGCAATCAGCTTCAGGCAATCTCCCATAATCAATGCCATTACCTGTACCCGTGATGCACTCGTAATTGCCCCCATATGCCTCAACACCCCAAGAGGCCCGATGAGGAGGTACTGCAGGAAACGCAAGGCTCAAAGAGGAACAGAGGGTTGAATTGGGCTTAACCTGGTAAAAACTTCTCAGAATACACAACCACCCCTCTCCTTCTCCTACAGCAAATGGGTGTGTAGCCAGAACAGGTCTAGCATGACTACAAATAATGCAGTCCTTTCTTCTCAGGGTTTTAGCTGTGTACCTCATATAAGACAGCCACAAATTGTCCCTACCATCAAAACCAGTCTCAGTTCCTAATTGATCAATAGCCGAATAGTCTCTAACATTAATTACCTGAATGGTATTTTTAACACAGTGGTGGTAGAGGAGTGTGTCCGGTTACCTCTGGCTTTGGCAGTACCTTAATAGAAAACACACCCATCATGTCTGTCCTCGTCCTTTGTAGTCCGAGGGTGTGAGTGCCTGCATCAGAGAGCTTAATATTTTTGATGGTTAGTAGGATTTCATCACCTTTACAAAGTTCAACATTGCTCCCAGGTTTCCCCATATCATGGAAAACCTATCCACCCTTGTGGGATCCCCTATGCTATAAGGATACCCTCTTCTCCAATCCTAGAACTGTCCGAAATCGGTTATCATGTAATCTCTACTCTAACTTCCTGTCTACCCAGATCTAGGGATCTCTTATGCTTATTTTGGAACAAAATACACATCACTTAGCCAGAGCCAGACACATCTTCACTTCTATGAACAAAAACAGGGGTGATAGGACAGGGAGGGTTACTTCATTCGAGAGATGGCCCCCGGAATTCTGTTAATTCCAGTTCTTCTCCCGAACACTGTTTATTGTCCGACAGTGAAAAAGTGTCTTACCCTCCCGCCGTGCGATATGAATCTGGGTAGCTCTTTCAGCTAGCTGTCACCAGGGGTCTTCTATGGTCCCCAAGCCTCTGGGACTGGATTGAGTGACTTCACCTGTAGTTCACCTGTAATGCATAAAATCCTGGACATACAGGCTTGGTTAACAAAGAATTTCTCATATGTTTTATCTGATTATATCTTTAACTTCTATGCCCATTTGTTAGCTACATTTTTTTTAAATTATTAGTTTCTTATCCAATAGGCCCCATCCTATCCTAGACCACAATTTACCCATCCCCCTTTTGATACCTGGCTCTGCCCAGGTATCAACCTTACCTACTCTAAATAATGACTTAGGTAAGATTAGTATATTATCCTTATGTCTGACATCATCATGAAGGAGCCCCTTTTAGTTTTCCACATGTCCAATTCTCCCTTGGGCGTCAATCCAGTACCAATTCCCTGTCAAGTTTCTTATCTACTTAAGAACTATCTGCGCTACTTATATATTTTCTTAAATATATATTTACCAATTTAAACCTGTTCTCTCATATATCTCAAATACCACTAAGCTTCTAACTGTTTGACTTTATCCAAAATCATTGATTTTAGAAAAAACATGTCTATGAGTGTCAATCTCTAAAGTCCTTACATTTCCTTAATCAACCTAACAATAATCCTAAATCATCACAGATGTCCTATATACCTGTTAAATGTAATACTATTTTTAAAAACTCCTAATAGTCAAACAAATTCAAAACAAATGCTTATCATATCAAAATCCTTCCTTCAGGGACCCTCAGTATTCTATCTGGCAACATTAATTTAATATATGTTGCAAAGTGCAGAATTCCTTATCTACAGTAATTTATCACCCCTAAGAACTGAAACTTATTTTTCTATGTAATTCCCTGCCCTATTGGCTTAATATATATCTCCTATCCCAACCTCAATGCATCTTATCTTCCCCTATTTATTCTCAATGATAAATAGGATTCTTTTTTCTCTGTTAATAGCCCATTCAAAAACTTCACAGCTAATGTTGTAAAACAGAATCCTGAACCACTTTCTCATTTGCAATTCAAACAATAATTCTAACCTCCTAACCTAAACTCCTTTATAATGAATTTACCTTAAAACTAGTAACTCAATATGACCACATTCATTATACCAATGACTCTCCCCTGAGGCTGATCAGACCTGAGAAGACAGTCATGATAAGGTCAATAAGTCAACCCACCCATTTATAGTCAAGTTCTATACTACATTAGACATATTAAAGAACCCTTTATCCTTAAAATCTAAATTCACTTGTGTAATTTAAAACTCATAAAATAAAAACTCATAAAGTTCCATATTTGAGCGTGCCTCTTTAAAATACCTTTGCACCAAAACAAATAGTCCTAACAAATGTTTTATGTGTATATATTTGCAAACCTTAATGATTAATCAAAACTTCCAGGCCTTTCCAATTTGGTCGTTTATGGCATCATTCTCCCCAAGATTATAATCCCTGATATTTAATAAAAATAACGTATTTTCCCTTGGCTCCTTCAACTCACATTTACATCTCAATAAAACAAAACACCATCTGCGTGTTCCTCTAGGAAAAACAACTTGCCCCTGTTACGTATGTCTACGTATCAAGGGAAATGCTCAAATAACCAAATTCAACCTAGCTAGTTTCCCGAAACATATACAATTATGTTTTACCATAGAGGTTGCTTTTCACCATTAATACCCTGACACCGTTCCACATAATGGAAACAGTGCTCAAATTCACTGGTGTTATTTAACTAGTTGCTCCTACCCTCTACTTTTTTGAACATTTTGTTAAAAATCGCGCAACATTTCAGCGCCCTGCTACTCATGCCAGGAATATAGTACGTTCATATGGTTAGAATGTGTGTATAGGAAACCCTCGGACGTTTTTAAAACTGGTTAAATCACGACTGTGGCTATTACATAACGTGCGTTACATCGGAAAGCGCAGGAAAACCTGATCACAGAAAATGGAAATAAATATCCTTGCGCCACTTCCAGCAATTGTTAACAGTGAGCCGAATTAGATAAGACCGAGCATTCAACTCCCACAGCATCCCCATGCAGTCGAGTATCTTGTGAATTTAATCCTCTTTGATTCTTGGTTGAACCGAAAGAGGGGCACGACGTACCTCCGGTCTCCGCCCAGATCATTCCGGAAGAGCTCTCTCCTGAAATTTTTTCCAAGACGACAGCTAATGATATGTACATCGCCTACGGATGATTTTTATCGCTTATTAACGTTTACTAATACCTAAAGTAGCATTACAAACGTATTTCGAAGTGTTTTGTGAAAGTTTATCGTCTACTTTTTGAATTTTAAAAAATGACGTTACGTTGTGAAATCGCTGTTTTTTTCGTTTATCACACAGTCTACATATAACGATATCTTGGCTTTATATGGCCCGATTTAATCAAAATAAAGACCCAATAGTGTTTATGGGACATCTAGGAGTGCCAACAAAGAAGATGGTGAAAGGTAATGACTGTTTTCTATTTTATTGTGCGGTTTGTGTAACGCCGAAATGCTAATTATTTTGTTTACGTCCCCTGCTGTGCTTTTCTGTTGTAGTGTATTGGTGCATGCTATCAGATAATAGCTTCTCATGCTGTCGCCGAAAAGCATTTTAAAAATCTGACTTGTTGCCTGGATTCACAACGAGTGTAGCTTTAATTTGATACCCTGCATGTGTATTTTAATGAACTTTTGAGTTTTAACTAATACTATTAGCATTTAGCGTAGCGCATTTGCATTTCCAGAGCTCTAGTTGGGACGCAAGCGTCCCAGGTAGAGGTAAGAGGTTAAACGATCAAACCAAGAATCAATAACCATCAGAATCCATTATCACGATGTTTTATGATTCAGACATTCAATCTCTCTTTCTCATGGCCTAATTACAGTCCAAATAAACGCCACAAATCAATGATACCCACCCAGCGAATCAGCAGCTAGTTTTTAGCATCTTTCCTGACGATTCACATACTCCTTTTAAAAATGTATTTCGAAATGTTTATCAACTTCTGAAAAGTGACTCAACATTAATGCCCGCATTTCCTTCTAAAGGACACTAACCATTTTCTCTGTCACCCCCAGTCAAGACATCATTTCCGTGGCGACGGAAACATCGCGAGTGATGTCATCAACAAGCGCTCAATCTTGACTCATTTCGCAACGATTTTCAACTCATTGTAAATAATGGTTGGCTGTCTGCAACAACAGTATTTCGGGTTCGATAAACCAAACCTAATTTATCACATCTGTTGAATCCTGAATTAGAGTTTACAACATCAATCAACATCTCTCAATTCGCTAATCTTATAAAAACATTACGATTGACACAAATCTATCGTAATTGTTCCCCCGTTATTATTCAGAATTAATTTGATTTAAGTTACTGTCTCGTCTTTGAATTAGCATTTTAATTTAATTTAATTATCAGACCGGACTAAGCGGATTTACTGGATAGAATTCAACTCTAGAATCCAATTCTATCCCCTACTGACCCCTATCGAATTAACCCCTATCAGGATTAATACACGTTATCTCTCTGACCCCTGAAAGCCGACCCCTATCGATGAATCTCTATCAATCTCGCCTCGACCGGTTCACGGGACAAAATTACAATTTCTCCCCTCGGCGTTAGGTTTAATGAATAGTAGTTAACTATCCCCTGTCTGATCTCTATTCCCGACTCCTATCAGTGAATTTCTCAGACTAGCCTCTACCGGTTCACGGGACAAAATTGCAATTTCTCCCCTCGGCGTTAGGTTTCTGACTGATCTCTATTCCCGACCCCTATCGAACTAACCCCTATCAGAATTAATACACATGTCCGACCCCTATCGGAACTGAATTTATATATGTCCGACCCCTATCGGAACTATCTAGGCCTTTAAGTGATCTCTCATCCTTGAAAGCTATCAGACTGTGCTGACCGGGTCGCGGGACAAAATTACCATTTCTCCCCTCTTATCTCAGCTCGCTGGTCACCATAGCATCTCCCACCTGTAGCACACGCTCCAGCAGGTATATCTCTCTAGTCACCCCCAAAACCAATTCTTTCTTTGGCCGCTTCTCCTTCCAGTTCTCTGCTGCCAATGACTGGAACGAACTACAAAAATCTCTGAAACTGGAAACACTTATCTCCCTCACTAGCTTTAAGCACCAACTGTCAGAGCATCTTACAGATTACTGCACCTGTACATAGCCCACCTATAATTTAGCCCAAACAACTACCTCTTTCCCAACTGTATTTCATTTATTTATTTATTTTGCTCCTTTGCACCCCATTATTTTTATTTCTACTTTTCACATTCTTCCATTGCAAAACTACCATTCCAGTGTTTTATTGTGCTATGTTGTATTTACTTTGCCACCATGGCCTTTTTTGCCTTTACTTCCCTTATCTCACCTCATTTGCTCACATTGTATATAGACTTGTTTATACTGTAATATTGACTGTATGTTTGTTTTACTCCATGTGTCGTTGTATCTGTCGAACTGCTTTGCTTTATCTTGGCCAGGTCGCAATTGTAAATGAGAACTTGTTCTCAACTTGCCTACCTGGTTACATAAAGGTGAAATAAAATAAATAAATAAAACACACTCCAGTTGAAACACACTCTAGTTTAAACAAATTCTATTTGATACTCATTAGTTGATACACACTAGGTGATACACATACTAATTGATACACACTAGTTGATACATTCTAGTTTAAAGACACTCTAGTTTAAACAAATTCTAGTTGATACTCACTAGATGATACACACTCTAGTTTAAACACACTAGTTTAAACAAATTCTATTTGATATTCACTAGTTGATACACACTAGGTGATACACATACTAGTTGATACACACTAGTTGATACACTCTAGTTTAAACACACTCTAGTTTAAACAAATTCTAGTTGATACTCACTAGTTGATACACACTAGTTTAAACACACTCTAGTTGAAACAAATTCTAGTTGATACACACTAGTTGATACACACTCTAGTTTAAACACACTCTAGTTTAAACAAATTTTAGTTGATACACACTAGTTGATACTCACTCTAGTTGATACACACTCTAGTTGAAACACACTCTAGTTGAAACACAGCCTAGTTGATACACTCTAGTTGTTACACACACTAGTTGAAACACTCTAGTTGATACATTCTAGTTGATACTCACTCTAGTTTAAACACACTCTAGTTGAAACAAATTATAGTTGAAACACACTCTAGTTTAAACACACTCCAGTTGAAACAAATTCTCGTTGAAACACACTAGTTTAAACACTCTAGTTGATAAACTCTCGTTGATACACACTAGTTGATACACACTAGTTGAAACACTAGTTGATACACACTCTAGTTTATAGACTCTAGTTTAAACTCTCCAGTTGAAATACACTCTAGTTGAAACATTCAGTTGATACACTCTATTTGAAACACACTCTAGTTGATACACATTCCAGTTCATACACTCTAGTTGATACACATTCTAGTTGATACATTCTAGTTGATACACATTCCAGTTCATACACTCTAGTTGATACACATTCCAGTTCATACACTCTAGTTGATACACATTCCAGTTCATACACTCTAGTTGATACACTCTAGTTGATACACATTCTAGTTGATACACTTTCTAGTTGAAACACACTAGTTGATACACATGCTAGTTGATACACACCCTAGTTGATACACCCTAGTTGATACACATTCTAGCTGAAACACACTCTAGTTGATACATTCTAGTTGAAACACTCTGGTTGAAACACACTCTAGTTGATTCACATTCTAGATGAAACACACTCTAGTTGATACACACTAGTTGATACACATTTTAGATGAGATACACATTCTACTTGAAACACACTCTAGTTGAAACACATTCTAGTTGATACACACTAGTTGATACAAACTCTAGTTGATACTCACTCTAGTTGATACACTCTAGTTGAACACTCTAGTTGATACACACTCTAGTTGAAACACACTCTAGTTGATACACTTAGCAGTTTAAAAACACTCCAGTTGAAATTCACACTCTAGTTGAAACCAGTCTAGTTGATACATTCTAGTTGATACTCACTCTAGTTGAAACAAATTATAGTTGAAACACACTAGTTTAAACACTCTAGTTGATACATACTAGTTGATACATACTAGTTGAAAACACTCAAATTGATACACTCTAGTTGATACACTCAAATTGATACACACTAGTTGATACACTCTAGTTGATACACACTCTAGTTTATACACTCTAGTTTAAACACTCCAGTTGAAATACACTCTAGTTGATACACACTTGTTGAAACATTCTAGTTGATACACTCTATTTGAAACACACTCTAGTTGATACACATTCCAGTTGATACACTCTAGTTGATACACATTCTAGTTGATACACTTTCCAGTTGATACACTTTCTAGTTGATACACATTCTAGTTGATACACATTCTAGTTGATACACATTCCAGTTGATACACTTTCTAGTTGAAACACACTAGTTGATACACATGCTAGTTGATATACACCCTAGTTGATACACCCTAGTTGATACACATTCTAGTTGAAACACACTCTAGTTGATACACTCTAGTTGATACACTCTAGTTGATACATTCTAGTTGATACACTCTATTTGAAACACACTCTAGTTGATACGCATTCCAGTTGATACACTCTAGTTGATACACTCTAGTTGATACATACTAGTTGAAAACACTCAAATTGATACACACTAGTTGATACACTCTAGTTGATACACACTAGTTGATACACACTCTAGTTTATACACTCTAGTTTAAACACTCCAGTTGAAATACACTCTAGTTGATACACACTAGTTGATACACTCTAGTTGATACACACTCTAGTTTATACACTCTAGTTTAAACACTCCAGTTGAAATACACTCTAGTTGATACACACTTGTTGAAACATTCTAGTTAGTTTGAAACACACTCTAGTTGATACACATTCCAGTTGATACACTCTAGTTGATACACATTCTAGTTGATACACACTCTAGTTGAAACACACTAGTTGAAACATTCTAGTTGATACACTAGTTGATACACACTCTAGTTGATTTCTAGTTGAACACACTCTAGTTGATACACATTCTAGTTGATACACTCTAGTTGATACACACTCTAGTTGATACACTCTAGTTGATACTCTAGTTGAAACACACTCTAGTTGAAACACACATTCTAGTTGATACTCTAGTTGATACTCTAGTTGAAACACACTGAAACACAATAGTTGATACACTCTAGTTGATACACTCTAGTTGAAACACACAGTTGATACACACTCTAGTTGATATACACTCTAGTTTAAATACACTCTAGTTGAACACATTCTAGTTGATACACACTCTAGTTTAAACACACTCCAGTTGAAACAACATTCTAGTTGAAACACACTCTAGTTTAAACACTCTAGTTGATACATTCTAGTTGACATTCTAGTTGATACACTCTAGTTGAAGTTCATACACTCTAGTTGATACACATTCCAGTTCATACTCTAGTTGATACACTCTAGTTGATACACACTCTAGTTGAAATACACTTTCTAGTTGAAACATTCTAGTTGATACACATCTAGTTGAAACACACTCTAGTTGATACACTAGTTGATACACTCTAGTTGATACACATTCTAGTTGAAACACACACTCTAGTTGATACATTCTAGTTGAAACACTCTAGTTGAAACACACCAGTTCATACACTCTAGTTGATACACATTCAGTTGATACACTCTAGTTGATACACATTCTAGTTGAAACACACTCTAGTTGATACACATTCTAGTTGAAACACATTCTAGTTGATACACAGTTTCTAGTTGAAACACACTAGTTGATACACATGCTAGTTGATACACACCCTAGTTGATACAGTTGAAACACATTCTAGTTTGAAAACACTCTAGTTGATACACATTCTAGTTGAAACACTCTAGTTGATACACACTCTAGTTGATACACATTCTAGTTGAACACACTCTAGTTGATACACATTCTAGTTGAAACACACTCTAGTTGATACACTTTCTAGTTGATACACATTCTAGTTGATACACATTCACACATTCCAGTTGATACACTTTCTAGTTGAAACACACTAGTTGATACACATGCTAGTTGATATACACCCTAGTTGATACACCCTAGTTGATACACATTCTAGTTGAAACACACTCTAGTTGATACACTCTAGTTGATACACTCTAGTTGATACATTCTAGTTGATACACTCTATTTGAAACACACTCTAGTTGATACACATTCCAGTTGATACACTCTAGTTGATACACTCTAGTTGATACTCTAGTTGATACATCTAGTTGATACACTCAAATTGATACACACTAGTTGATACACTCTAGTTGATACACACTAGTTGATACACACTCTAGTTTATACACTCTAGTTTAAACACTCCAGTTGAAATACACTCTAGTTGAAACTAGTTGATACACTCTATTTGAAACACACTCTAGTTGATACACATTAGTTAAACACTCTAGTTGATACACATTCTAGTTGATACATTCTAGTTGAACACATTCCAGTTGATACACTCTAGTTTACACATTCCAGTTCATACACTCTAGTTGATACACATTCCAGTTGATACACTCTAGTTGAACACTCTAGTTGATACACATTCTAGTTGATACACTTTCTAGTTGATACACACTAGTTGATACACATTCTAGTTGATACACATTCTAGTTGATACACATTCTAGTTGAAACACACTCTAGTTGAAACACTCTAGTTGATACACTCTAGTTGAACACACACACTCTAGTTGATACACATTCTAGTTGAAACACACTCTAGTTGATACACACTAGTTGATACACACATTGATAGATGAAACACTAGTTGATACACACTAGTTGATACACACTCTAGTTGATACACACTCTAGTTGATACACAGTTTAAACACTCCAGTTGAAATACACTCTAGTTGATACACACTCTAGTTGATACATTCTAGTTGATACACTCTATTTGAAACACACTCTAGTTGATACACATCTCCAGTTGATACACTCTAGTTGATACACATTCTAGTTGATACACTTTCCAGTTGATACACTTTCTAGTTGATACACATTCTAGTTGATACACATTCTAGTTGATACACATTTCTAGTTGATACACTTTCTAGTTGAAACACACTAGTTGATACACATCTAGTTGAAACACACTCTAGTTGATACACATTCTAGTTGATACACTCTAGTTGAAATACACTCTAGTTGATACACTATTTGAAATACACTCTAGTTGATACACATTCCAGTTGATACACTCTAGTTGATACATTCTAGTTGAAACACACTCTAGTTGATACACATTCTAGTTGAAACACACTCTAGTTGATACACATTCTAGTTGATACACTTTCAGTTGAAACACACTAGTTGATACACATGCTAGTTGATACACACTCTAGTTGATACACATTCTAGTTGATACACTCTAGTTGAAACACTCTAGTTGAAATACACTCTAGTTGAAACATTCTAGTTGATACACTCTAGTTGAAACACACTCTAGTTGATACACATTCCAGTTGATACACTCTAGTTGATACACATTCTAGTTGATACACATTCTAGTTGACACACTCAGTTTCCAGTTGATACACTCTAGTTGATACACAGTTTCTCTAGTTGAATACACTCTAGTTGATACACTAGTTGATACACTCTAGTTGATACATTCTAGTTGATACACTCTATTTGAAATACACTCTAGTTGATACACATTCCAGTTGATACACTCTAGTTGATACACTCTAGTTGATACATACTAGTTGAAAACACTCAAATTGATACACTCTAGTTGATACACAAATTGATACACACTAGTTGATACACTCTAGTTGATACACACTAGTTGATACACACTCTAGTTTTGACTCTAGTTTAAACACTCTAGTTGATACACTCTAGTTGAAACATTCTAGTTGATACACTCTATTTGAAACACACTCTAGTTGATACACATTCCAGTTGATACACTCTAGTTGATACACATTCTAGTTGATACATTCTAGTTGAACACAGTTCATACACTCTAGTTGATACACATTCCAGTTGATACAATTCTAGTTGATACACATTCTAGTTGATACACTCTAGTTGAAACACACTAGTTGATACACATTCTAGTTGATACACACTCTAGTTGATACACCTAGTTGATACACATTCTAGTTGATACACTCTAGTTGATACACTCTAGTTGATACACTCTAGTTGAAACACTCTAGTTGAAACACACTCTAGTTGATTCACATTCTAGTTGAAACACTCTAGTTGATACACACTCTAGTTGATACACTAGTTGATACACTCTAGTTGATACACACTCTAGTTGATACACATTCTAGTTGAAACACACTCTAGTTGATACACACTCTAGTTGAACACAGTCTAGTTGATACATTCTAGTTGATACACTCTAGTTGATACACACTCTAGTTGATACAAATTCTAGTTGAAACACACTAGTTTAATACACTCTAGTTGATACACTCTAGTTGATACATTCTAGTTGATACACTCTATTTGAAACACACTCTAGTTGATACACATTCCAGTTGATACACTCTAGTTGATACACATTCTAGTTGATACACTTTCCAGTTGATACACTTTCTAGTTGATACACATTCTAGTTGATACACATTCTAGTTGAAACACATTCCAGTTGATACACTTTCTAGTTGAAACACACTAGTTGATACACATGCTAGTTGATACACACCCTAGTTGATACACCCTAGTTGATACACATTCTAGTTGAAACACACTCTAGTTGATACACTCTAGTTGATACACTCTAGTTGATACATTCTAGTTGATACACTCTATTTGAAACACACTCTAGTTGATACGCATTCCAGTTGATACACTCTAGTTGATACACTCTAGTTGATACATACTAGTTGAAAACACTCAAATTGATACACACTAGTTGATACACTCTAGTTGATACACACTAGTTGATACACACTCTAGTTTATAGACTCTAGTTTAAACACTCCAGTTGAAATACACTCTAGTTGAAACATTCAGTTGATACACTCTATTTGAAACACACTCTAGTTGATACACATTCCAGTTCATACACTCTAGTTGATACACATTCTAGTTGATACATTCTAGTTGATACACATTCCAGTTCATACACTCTAGTTGATACACATTCCAGTTCATACACTCTAGTTGATACACATTCCAGTTCATACACTCTAGTTGATACACTCTAGTTGATACACATTCTAGTTGATACACTTTCTAGTTGAAACACACTAGTTGATACACACTAGTTGATTCTAGTTGATACACATTCTAGTTGAAACACACTCTAGTTGATACACTCTAGTTAGTTGATACACTAGTTGATACATTCTAGTTGAAACACACTCTAGTTGATCACATTCTAGTTGAAACACACTCTAGTTGATACACACTAGTTGATACACATTCTAGTTGAAACACACTCTAGTTGATACACATTCTACTTGATACACACTCTAGTTGATACACACTCTAGTTGATACACACTAGTTGATACACATTTTAGATGAGAACACACTCTAGTTGATACACATTCTAGTTGATACACACTCTAGTTGATACACATTCTAGTTGATACACATTCTAGTTGATACACATTCAGTTGATACACTTTCTAGTTGAAACACACTAGTTGATACACATGCTAGTTGATACACACCTAGTTGATACACTCTAGTTGATACACATTCTAGTTGAACACAACACTCTAGTTGAAACATTCTAGTTGATACACTCTATTTGAAATACACTCTAGTTGATACACATTCCAGTTGATACACTCTAGTTGATACACTCTAGTTGATACATACTAGTTGAAAACACTCCAGTTGATACACTCTAGTTGATACACTCAACATACACACTAGTTGATACACTCTAGTTGATACACACTAGTTGATACACACTCTAGTTTATAGACTCTAGTTGAAACACTCCAGTTGAAATACACTCTAGTTGAAACATTCAGTTGATACACTCTAGTTGAAACACACTCTAGTTGATACACATTCCAGTGAAATACACTCTAGTTGATACACATTCTAGTTGATACATTCTAGTTGATACACATTCCACACACTCTAGTTGATACACATTCCAGTTCATACACTCTAGTTGATACACATTCCAGTTGATACACTCTAGTTGATACACTCTAGTTGATACACATTCTAGTTGATACACTTTCTAGTTGAAACACACTAGTTGATACACATGCTAGTTGATACACACCCTAGTTGATACACCCTAGTTGATACACATTCTAGTTGAAACACACTCTAGTTGATACACTCTAGTTGATACACTCTAGTTGATACATTCTAGTTGATACACTCTATTTGAAACACACTCTAGTTGATACGCATTCCAGTTGATACACTCTAGTTGATACACTCTAGTTGATACATACTAGTTGAAAACACTCAAATTGATCTAGTTGATACACTCTAGTTGATCTAGTTGATACACACTCTAGTTTATACACTCTAGTTGAAACACTCCAGTTGAAATACACTCTAGTTGATACACACACATTCTAGTTGATACACTCTAGTTGAAACACACTCTAGTTGATACACATTCCAGTTGATACACTCTAGTTGATACACATTCTAGTTGATACACTTTCCAGTTGAACATTCTAGTTGATACATTCTAGTTGAACACACTCTAGTTGATACACACATTCTAGTTGAAACACACTAGTTGATACACATTCTAGTTGATACACAGTTGATACACCCTAGTTGTTCTAGTTACACTCTAGTTGATACACACTCTAGTTGATACATTCTAGTTGATACACTCTATTTGAAACACACTCTAGTTGATACATTCTAGTTGATACACTCTAGTTGATACATCTAGTTGATACACAGTTGATCTAGTTGATACACATTCTCTAGTTGATACACATTCTAGTTGATACACTCTAGTTGATACACTCTAGTTGATACATACTAGTTGATACACTCTAGTTGATACATTCTAGTTGAAACACACTCTAGTTGATCACATTCTAGATGTTAGTTGATACACACTAGTTGATACACATTTTAGATGAGAAACACACTCTAGTTGATACACATTCTAGTTGATACACACTCTAGTTGATACACACTCTAGTTGAGTTGATACACATTCTAGTTGATACACATTCTAGTTGATACACATTCTACTTGATACACACTCTAGTTGATACACATTCTAGTTGATACAGTTGATACACTTTCTAGTTGAAACACACTAGTTGATACACATGCTAGTTGATCTAGTTGATACATTCTAGTTGATACACTCTAGTTGATACACTCTAGTTGATACACATTCTAGTTGAACTCACACTCTAGTTGATACACATTCCAGTTGATACACTCTAGTTGATACACTCTAGTTGATACATACTAGTTGAAAACACTCAAATTGATACACTCTAGTTGATACACTCAAATTGATACACACTAGTTGATACACTCTAGTTGATACACACTAGTTGATACACACTCTAGTTTATAGACTCTAGTTTAAACACTCCAGTTGAAATACACTCTAGTTGAAACATTCAGTTGATACACTCTATTTGAAACACACTCTAGTTGATACACATTCCAGTTCATACACTCTAGTTGATACACATTCTAGTTGATACATTCTAGTTGATACACATTCCAGTTCATACACTCTAGTTGATACACATTCCAGTTCATACACTCTAGTTGATACACATTCTAGTTGATACACACCCTAGTTGATACACCCTAGTTGATACACATTCTAGCTGAAACACACTCTAGTTGATACACACTAGTTGATACACATGCTAGTTGATACACATTCTAGTTGATACACACTCTAGTTGATACACATTCTAGTTGAAACACACTCTAGTTGATACACTCTAGTTGATACACTCTAGTTGATACATTCTAGTTGATACACTCTATTTGAAATACACTCTAGTTGATACACATTCCAGTTGATACACTCTAGTTGATACACTCTAGTTGATACATACTAGTTGAAAACACTCAAATTGATACACACTAGTTGATACACTCTAGTTGATACACACACTCTAGTTGATACACTCTAGTTTAAACACTCCAGTTGAAATACACTCTAGTTGATACACACTAGTTGAAACATTCTAGTTGATACACTCTATTTGAAACACACTCTAGTTGAACATTCCAGTTGATACACTCTAGTTGATACACACTAGTTGATACACATTCCAGTTGATACACTCTAGTTGAAACACATTCTAGTTGATACACATTCTAGTTGATACACATTCCAGTTGATACACTTTCTAGTTGAAACACACTAGTTTACACATGCTAGTTGATACACTAGTTGATCTAGTTGATACACATTCTAGTTGATACACACTCTAGTTGATACACAGTTGATACACTCTAGTTGATACATTCTAGTTGATACACTCTAGTTGAAACACATTCTAGTTGATACACATTCCAGTTGATACACTCTAGTTGATACACTAGTTGATACACTCTAGTTGATACACACAGTTGATACACATTCTAGTTGATACACATTCTAGTTTCTAGTTGATACACTCTAGTTGATACATACTAGTTGATACACTCTAGTTGATACATTCTAGTTGAAACACACTCTAGTTGATACACATTCTAGTTGATACACTCTAGTTGATACACTCTAGTTGATACACATTCTACTTGATACACACTCTAGTTGATACACATTCTAGTTGATACACACTCTAGTTGATACACACTCTAGTTGATACACATTCTAGTTGAAACACACTCTAGTTGATACACTCTAGTTGATACACATTCTAGTTGATACACATTCTAGTTGATACACATTCCAGTTGATACACTTTCAGTTGAAACACACTAGTTGATACACATGCTAGTTGATACACACTCTAGTTGATACACCTAGTTGATACACATTCTAGTTGAAACACACTCTAGTTGATACACTCTAGTTGATACATTCTAGTTGATACACTCTATTTGAAATACACTCTAGTTGATACACATTCCAGTTGATACACTCTAGTTGATACACTCTAGTTGATACATACTAGTTGAAAACACTCAAATTGATACACTCTAGTTGATACACTCAAATTGATACACACTAGTTGATACACTCTAGTTGATACACACTAGTTGATACACACTCTAGTTTATAGACTCTAGTTTAAACACTCCAGTTGAAATACACTCTAGTTGAAACATTCAGTTGATACACTCTATTTGAAACACACTCTAGTTGATACACATTCCAGTTCATACACTCTAGTTGATACACATTCTAGTTGATACATTCTAGTTGATACACATTCCAGTTCATACACTCTAGTTGATACACATTCCAGTTCATACACTCTAGTTGATACACATTCCAGTTCATACACTCTAGTTGATACACTCTAGTTGATACACATTCTAGTTGATACACTTTCTAGTTGAAACACACTAGTTGATACACATGCTAGTTGATACACACTCTAGTTGATACCCTAGTTGATACACATTCTAGTTGAACACACTCTAGTTGATACACTAGTTGATCTAGTTGATACATACTCTAGTTGAAATACACTCAAGTTGATACACTAGTTGATACATACTAAATTGATACACACTAGTTGATACACTCTAGTTGATACACACTCTAGTTGATACACACTCTAGTTTAAAAACACTCCAGTTGAAATACACTCTAGTTGATAGTTGAAACATTCTAGTTGATACTCACTCTAGTTTAAACACACTCTAGTTGATACACATTCCAGTTGATACACTCTAGTTGATACACATTCTAGTTGATACACTTTCCAGTTGATACACTTTCTAGTTGATACACATTCTAGTTGATACACATTCTAGTTGATACACATTCCAGTTGATACACTTTCAGTTGAAACACACTAGTTGATACACATCTAGTTGATACACACCCTAGTTGATACACCCTAGTTGATACACATTCTAGTTGAAACACACTCTAGTTGATACACTCTAGTTGATACACTCTAGTTGAAACATTCTAGTTGATACACATTCTAGTTGAAACACACTCTAGTTGATACACTCTACATTCTAGTTGATACACTCTATTTGAAATACACTCTAGTTGATACACATTCCAGTTGATACACTCTAGTTGATACACATTCTAGTTGATACACTACTAGTTGATACACTCTAGTTGATAAACACTAGTTGATACACACTCTAGTTTATAGACTCTAGTTTAAACACTCCAGTTGAAATACACTCTAGTTGAAACATTCAGTTGATACACACTTGAAACACACTCTAGTTGATACACATTCCAGTTGATACACTCTAGTTGATACACATTCTAGTTGATACATTCTAGTTGATACACATTCCAGTTGATACACTCTAGTTGATACACATTCCAGTTCATACACTCTAGTTGATACACACAGTTCATACACTCTAGTTGATACACTAGTTGAAACACTCTAGTTGATACACACTAGTTGATACACACTCTAGTTGAAACACACTCTAGTTGATACACAGTTGATCTAGTTGATACACATTCTAGTTGAAACTCTAGTTGTTAGTTGATGAAACACACATTCTAGTTGATACTCACTCTAGTTTAAACACACTCTAGTTGATACACATTCCAGTTGATACACTCTAGTTGATACACATTCTAGTTGATACACTTTCCAGTTGATACACTTTCTAGTTGATACACATTCTAGTTGATACACATTCTAGTTGATACACATTCCAGTTGATACACTTTCTAGTTGAAACACACTAGTTGATACACATGCTAGTTGATACACACCCTAGTTGATACACATTCTAGTTGAAACACACTCTAGTTGATACACTCTAGTTGATACACTCTAGTTGATACATACTAGTTGATACACTCTAGTTGATACATTCTAGTTGAAACACACTCTAGTTGATTCACATTCTAGATGAAACACACTCTAGTTGATACACACTAGTTGATACACATTTTAGATGAGAAACACACTCTAGTTGATACACATTCTACTTGATACACACTCTAGTTGATACACACTCTAGTTGATACACATTTTAGATGAGATACACACTCTAGTTGATACACATTCAGTTGATTCTAGTTGATACACATTCTAGTTGATACACATTCTAGTTGATACACATTCCAGTTGATACACTTTCTAGTTGAAACACACTAGTTGATACACATGCTAGTTGATACACACCCTAGTTGATACACCCTAGTTGATACACATTCTAGTTGAAACACACTCTAGTTGATACACTCTAGTTGATACACTCTAGTTGATACATTCTAGTTGATACACTCTATTTGAAATACACTCTAGTTGATACACATTCCAGTTGATACACTCTAGTTGATACACTCTAGTTGATACATACTAGTTGAAAACACTCAAATTGATACACTCTAGTTGATACACTCAAATTGATACACACTAGTTGATACACTCTAGTTGATACACACTAGTTGATACACACTCTAGTTTATAGACTCTAGTTTAAACACTCCAGTTGAAATACACTCTAGTTGAAACATTCAGTTGATACACTCTATTTGAAACACACTCTAGTTGATACACATTCCAGTTCATACACTCTAGTTGATACACATTCTAGTTGATACATTCTAGTTGATACACATTCCAGTTCATACACTCTAGTTGATACACATTCCAGTTCATACACTCTAGTTGATACACATTCCAGTTCATACACTCTAGTTGATACACTCTAGTTAGTTGATACACTTTCTAGTTGATACACATTCTAGTTGATACACATTCTAGTTGATACACATTCCAGTTGATACACTTTCTAGTTGAAACACACTAGTTGATACACATGCTAGTTGATACACACCCTAGTTGATACACATTCTAGTTGAAACACACTCTAGTTGATACACTCTAGTTGATACACTCTAGTTGATACATACTAGTTGATACACTCTAGTTGATACATTCTAGTTGAAACACACTCTAGTTGATTCACATTCTAGATGAAACACACTCTAGTTGATACACACTAGTTGATACACATTTTAGATGTGAAACACACTCTAGTTGATACACATTCTACTTGATACACACTCTAGTTGATACACACTCTAGTTGATACACATTTTAGATGAGATACACACTCTAGTTGATACACATTCTAGTTGATACACACTCTAGTTGATACACATTCTAGTTGATACACATTCTAGTTGATACACATTCCAGTTGATACACTTTCTAGTTGAAACACACTAGTTGATACACACCCTAGTTGATACACCCTAGTTGATACACATTCTAGTTGAAACACACTCTAGTTGATACACTCTAGTTGATACACTCTAGTTGATACATTCTAGTTGATACACTCTATTTGAAATACACTCTAGTTGATACACATTCCAGTTGATACACTCTAGTTGATACACTCTAGTTGATACATACTAGTTGAAACACTCAAATTGATACACTCTATTGATACACACTAGTTGATACACTCTAGTTGATACACACTAGTTGATACACACTCTAGTTTATAGACTCTAGTTTAAACACTCCAGTTGAAATACACTCTAGTTGAAACATTCAGTTGATACACTCTATTTGAAACACACTCTAGTTGATACACATTCCAGTTCATACACTCTAGTTGATACACATTCTAGTTGATACATTCTAGTTGATACACATTCCAGTTCATACACTCTAGTTGATACACATTCCAGTTCATACACTCTAGTTGATACACATTCCAGTTCATACACTAGTTGATACACTCTAGTTGATACACATTCTAGTTGATACACAGTTGAAACACACTAGTTGATACACATGCTAGTTGATACACATTCTAGTTGATACACATTCTAGTTGAAATACACTCTAGTTGATACACTCTAGTTGATACATACTAGTTGATTCTAGTTGATACATTCTAGTTGAAACACACTCTAGTTGATTCACATTCTAGATGAAACACACTCTAGTTGATACACACTAGTTGATACACATTTTAGATGAGAAACACACTCTAGTTGATACACATTCTACTTGATACACACTCTAGTTGATACACACTCTAGTTGATACACACTAGTTGATACACATTTTAGATTGATACACACTCTAGTTGATACACATTCTAGTTGATACACACTCTAGTTGATACACATTCTAGTTGATACACATTCTAGTTGATACACATTCCAGTTGATACACTTTCTAGTTGATACACAGTTGATCACCTAGTTGAGTTGATACACACAGTTGAAACACACTCTAGTTGATACACTCTAGTTGATACATTCTAGTTGATACACTCTAGTTGAAATACACTCTAGTTGATACACATTCCAGTTGATACACTCTAGTTGATACACTCTAGTTGATACATACTAGTTGAAAACACTCAAATTGATACACTCTAGTTGATACACTCAAATTGATACACACTAGTTGATACACTCTAGTTGATACACTCTAGTTGATACACACTCTAGTTTATACACTCTAGTTTAAACACTCCAGTTGAAATACACTCTAGTTGAAACATTCTAGTTGATACACTCTATTTGAAACACACTCTAGTTGACATTCCAGTTCATACACTCTAGTTGATACACATTCTAGTTGATACATTCTAGTTGATACACATTCCAGTTCATACACTCTAGTTGATACATTCCAGTTCATTCTAGTTGATACACATTCTAGTTGATACACATTCTAGTTGATACACATTCCAGTTGATACACTTTCTAGTTGAAACACACTAGTTGATACACATGCTAGTTGATATACACCTAGTTGATACACATTCTAGTTGATACACATTCTAGTTGAAACACACTCTAGTTGATACACTCTAGTTGATACACTCTAGTTGATACATTCTAGTTGATACACTCTATTTGAAACACACTCTAGTTGATACGCATTCCAGTTGATACACTCTAGTTGATACACTCTAGTTGATACATACTAGTTGAAAACACTCAAATTGATACACACTAGTTGATACACTCTAGTTGATACACACTAGTTGATACACACTCTAGTTTATACACTCTAGTTTAAACACTCCAGTTGAAATACACTCTAGTTGATACACACTTGTTGAAACATTCTAGTTGATACACTCTATTTGAAACACACTCTAGTTGATACACATTCCAGTTGATACACTCTAGTTGATACACATTCTAGTTGATACACTTTCCAGTTGATACACTTTCTAGTTGATACACATTCTAGTTGATACACATTCTAGTTGATACACATTCCAGTTGATACACTTTCTAGTTGAAACACACTAGTTGATACACATGCTAGTTGATACACACCCTAGTTGATACACCCTAGTTGATACACATTCTAGTTGAAACACACTCTAGTTGATACACTCTAGTTGATACACTCTAGTTGATACATTCTAGTTGTTGAAACACACTCTAGTTGATACACATTCCAGTTGATACACTCTAGTTGATACATACTAGTTCTAGTTGAAACACACTCTAGTTGATACACTCTAGTTGATACTAGTTGATACACTCTAGTTGATACATACTAGTTGATACACTCTAGTTGATACATTCTAGTTGAAACACACTCTAGTTGATTCACATTCTAGATGAAACACACTCTAGTTGATACACACTAGTTGATACACATTTTAGATGAGAAACACACTCTAGTTGATACACATTCTACTTGATACACACTCTAGTTGATACACACTCTAGTTGATACACATTTTAGATGAGATACACACTCTAGTTGATACACATTTTTGAGACACTCTGTTGATACACATTCTAGTTGATACACATTCTAGTTGATACACATTCCAGTTGATACACATTCTAGTTGAAACACACTAGTTGATTCTAGTTGATACACACTAGTTGATCCTAGTTGATACACATTCTAGTTGAAACACACTCTAGTTGATACACTAGTTGATACACTCTAGTTGATACATTCTAGTTGATACACATTCTAGTTGAAACACACTCTAGTTGATACACTCTAGTTGATACACATTCTAGTTGATACACTCTATTGAAATACATTCTAGTTGATACACATTCCAGTTGA
The DNA here is from genome assembly GCF_034236695.1 of Oncorhynchus nerka. Lineage (NCBI taxonomy): Eukaryota > Metazoa > Chordata > Actinopteri > Salmoniformes > Salmonidae > Oncorhynchus > Oncorhynchus nerka. The sequence continues at coordinate 20,564,543 of NC_088421.1, read as the reverse complement.
TACACTCTAGTTGATACACTCTAGTTGATACATACTAGTTGAAAACACTCAAATTGATACACTCTAGTTGATACACTCAAATTGATACACACTAGTTGATACACTCTAGTTGATACACACTAGTTGATACACACTCTAGTTTATAGACTCTAGTTTAAACACTCCAGTTGAAATACACTCTAGTTGAAACATTCAGTTGATACACTCTATTTGAAACACACTCTAGTTGATACACATTCCAGTTCATACACTCTAGTTGATACACATTCTAGTTGATACATTCTAGTTGATACACATTCCAGTTCATACACTCTAGTTGATACACATTCCAGTTCATACACTCTAGTTGATACACATTCCAGTTCATACACTCTAGTTGATACACTCTAGTTGACACATTCTAGTTGATACACTCTAGTTGAAACACACTAGTTGAAACATTCAGTTGATACTAGTTGATACACATTCACTAGTTGATACACTCTAGTTGATACACACACTAGTTGATACACTCTAGTTGATACACACACACTCTAGTTGATAAACACATTCTAGTTGAAACACTCTAGTTGATACATTCTAGTTGATACACTCTAGTTGAAACACATTCTAGTTGACACACTCTAGTTGATACATTCTAGTTGAAAACACTCTAGTTGAGTTGATACACACTCTAGTTGATACTAGTTTAAACTCCAGTTGAAATACACTCTAGTTGATACACTCTAGTTGAACACACTCTAGTTGATACACATTCCAGTTCATACACTCTAGTTGATACACATTCTAGTTGATACATTCTAGTTGATACACATTCCAGTTCATACACTCTAGTTGAACACATTCCAGTTCATACACTCTAGTTGATACACTCTAGTTGATACACATTCTAGTTGATACACATTCTAGTTGATACACAATACACTTTCTAGTTGAACACACCAGTTGATACACTCTAGTTGATACACATTCTAGTTGATACACATTCTAGTTGAAACACACTCTAGTTGATACTAGTTGATACATTCTAGTTGATACATTCTAGTTCTAGTTGAAACACATTCTAGTTGATACACAGTTCTAGTTGATACACACTCAAGTTGATACACTAGTTGATACACTCTAGTTGATACACATTCTAGTTGAAACACACTCTAGTTGATACACTCTAGTTGATACACACTCTAGTTGATACACTCTAGTTGATACATTCTAGTTGAAATACACTCTAGTTGATTCACATTCTAGTTGAAACACACTCTAGTTGATACACACTAGTTGATACACATTTTAGATGAGAAACACACTCTAGTTGATTCTAGTTGATACATTCTAGTTGATACACACTCTAGTTGATACACATTTTAGATGAGATTCTAGTTGATACACATTCTAGTTGATACACATTCTAGTTGATACACATTCTAGTTGATACACATTCCAGTTGATACACTTTCTAGTTGAAACACACTAGTTGATACACATGCTAGTTGATACACACTAGTTGATACACCCTAGTTGATACACATTCTAGTTGAAACACACTCTAGTTGATACACTCTAGTTGATACACTCTAGTTGATACACTAGTTGATACACATTCTAGTTGAAACACACTCTAGTTGATACACTCTAGTTGATACATTCTAGTTGATACACTCTATTTGAAATACACTCTAGTTGATACACTCTAGTTGATACACTCTAGTTGATACACTCTAGTTGAGTTACACTCTAGTTGATACACTCTAGTTGATACACATTCCAGTTCATACACTCTAGTTGACATTCCACACACTCTAGTTGATTCCAGTTGATTCTAGTTGATACACTCTAGTTGATACACATTCTAGTTGAAACACTAGTTGATCTAGTTGATACACTCTAGTTGATACACATTCTAGTTGATACACACTCTAGTTGATACACATTCTCTAGTTGATACACTCTAGTTGATACATTCTAGTTGATACACACTCTAGTTGATACACTCTAGTTGATACATTCTAGTTGATACACTCTAGTTGAAACACACTCTAGTTGATACACATTCTAGTTGAAAACACTCTAGTGTAAATACACTCCAGTTGAAACATTCACATTGAAACACACTAGTTGATACACTCTAGTTGATACTCTAGTTGAGTTGATACACTCTAGTTGATACACACTCTAGTTTATACTCTAGTTTAAACACTCCAGTTGAAATACACTCTAGTTGAAACATTCAGTTGATACACTCTATTTGAAACACACTCTAGTTGATACAGTTCATACACTCTAGTTGATACACATTCTAGTTGATACACTCTAGTTGATACACATTCCAGTTGATACACATTCCAGTTCATTCTAGTTGTTACACTCTAGTTGATACACATTCTAGTTGATACACTTTCTAGTTGAAACACACTAGTTGATACACATGCTAGTTGATACACACCCTAGTTGATACACATTCTAGTTGATACACATTCTAGTTGAAACACACTCTAGTTGATACATTCTAGTTGAAACACTGGTTGAAACACACTCTAGTTGATCACATTCTAGTTGATACACACTCTAGTTGATACACACTAGTTGATACACATTTTAGATTGATACACACTCTAGTTTAGTTGATACACACTCTAGTTGATACACACTCTATTCACTCTAGTTGATACACTCTAGTTGATACACTCTAGTTGATTCACATTCTAGTTGAAACACACTCTAGTTGATACACACTCTAGTTGAAACAGTCTAGTTGATACATTCTAGTTGATACACATTCTAGTTGAAACACACACACTCTAGTTGATAAACTCTAGTTGATACACACATACTAGTTGATACACTAGTTGAAAACACTCAAATTGATACACTCTAGTTGATACACACTAGTTGATACACACTCTAGTTTATAGACTCTAGTTTAAACACTCCAGTTGAAATACACTCTAGTTGATACACTCTATTTGAAACACACTCTAGTTGATACACATTCCAGTTCATACACTCTAGTTGATACACATTCTAGTTGATACATTCTAGTTGATACACATTCCAGTTCATACACTCTAGTTGATACACATTCCAGTTCATTCTAGTTGATACACATTCCAGTTCATACACTCTAGTTGATTCTAGTTGATACACATTCTAGTTGATACACTTTCTAGTTGAAACACACTAGTTGATACACATGCTAGTTGATACACACCCTAGTTGATACACATTCTAGTTGAAACACACTCTAGTTGATACACTCTAGTTGATACATACTAGTTGATACACTCTAGTTGATACATTCTAGTTGAAACACACTCTAGTTGATTCACATTCTAGATGAAACACACTCTAGTTGATACACACTAGTTGATACACATTTTAGATGAGAAACACACTCTAGTTGATACACATTCACTTGATACACACTCTAGTTGATACACACTCTAGTTGATACACAGTTGATACACATTTTAGATGAGATACACACTCTAGTTGATACACATTCTACTTGATACACACTCTAGTTGATACACATTCTAGTTGATACACATTCTAGTTGATACACATTCCAGTTGATACACTTTCTAGTTGAAACACACTAGTTGATACACATGCTAGTTGATACACACCCTAGTTGATACACCCTAGTTGATACACATTCTAGTTGAAACACACTCTAGTTGATACACTCTAGTTGATACATTCTAGTTGATACACTCTAGTTGAAATACACTCTAGTTGATACACATTCCAGTTGATACACTCTAGTTGATACACTCTAGTTGATACATACTAGTTGAAAACACTCAAATTGATACACTCTAGTTGATACACTCAAATTGATACACACTAGTTGATACACTCTAGTTGATACACACTAGTTGATACACTCTAGTTTATAGACTCTAGTTTAAACACTCCAGTTGAAATACACTCTAGTTGAAACACAGTTGATACACTCTATTTGAAACACACTCTAGTTGATTCCAGTTCATACACTCTAGTTGATACACATTCTAGTTGATACATTCTAGTTGATACACATTCCACACACTCTAGTTGATACACATTCCAGTTCATACACTCTAGTTGATACACATTCCAGTTCATACACTCTAGTTGATACACTCTAGTTGATACACATTCTAGTTGATACACTTTCTAGTTGAAACACACTAGTTGATACACATGCTAGTTGATCTAGTTGATACACATTCTAGTTGAAACACACTCTAGTTGATACACTAGTTGATACATCTAGTTGATACATTCTAGTTGAAACACACTCTAGTTGATCACATTCTAGTTGAAACACACTCTAGTTGATACACACTAGTTGATACACATTTTAGATGAGAAACACACTCTAGTTGATACACATTCTACTTGATACACACTCTAGTTGATCTAGTTGATGACTAGTTGATACACATTTTAGATGAGATACACACTCTAGTTGATACACATTCTAGTTGATACACACTCTAGTTGATACACATTCTAGTTGATACACATTCTAGTTGATACACACTCTAGTTGATACATATGCTAGTTGATACACACTAGTTGATACACCCTAGTTGATACACATTCTAGTTGAAACACACTCTAGTTGATACACTCTAGTTGATACATTCTAGTTGATACACTCTATTTGAAATACACTCTAGTTGATACACAGTTCTAGTTGATACACTCTAGTTGATACACACTAGTTGATACACTCTAGTTGATACACTCTAGTTGATACACACTCTAGTTTAAACACTCCAGTTGAAATACACTCTAGTTGAAACATTCAGTTGATACACTCTAGTTGAAACACACTCTAGTTGATACACATTCCAGTTCATACACTCTAGTTGATACACATTCTAGTTGATACATTCTAGTTGATACACATTCCAGTTCATACACTCTAGTTGATACACATTCCAGTTCATACACTCTAGTTGATACACATTCCAGTTCATACACTCTAGTTGATACACTCTAGTTGATACACATTCTAGTTGATACACTTTCTAGTTGAAACACACTAGTTGATACACATGCTAGTTGATACACACCCTAGTTGATACACTCTAGTTGATACATTCTAGTTGAAACACACTCTAGTTGATACACTAGTTGATACACTCTAGTTGAAACACTCTGGTTGAAACACACTCTAGTTGATTCACATTCTAGATGAAACACACTCTAGTTGATACACACTCTAGTTGATACTCACTCTAGTTGATACACTCTGGTTGAAACACACTCTAGTTGATTCACATTCTAGATGAAACACACTCTAGTTGATACACACTCTAGTTGAAACACTAGTTGATACATTCTAGTTGATACACACTCTAGTTTAAACACACTCTAGTTGAAACACATTCTAGTTGATAAACACTCTAGTTGATACACTCTAGTTGATACATTCTAGTTGATAGTTGATTTGAAACACACTCTAGTTGATACACATTCCAGTTGATACACTCTAGTTGATACACATTCTAGTTGATACACTTTCCAGTTGATACACTTTCTAGTTGATACACATTCTAGTTGATACACATTCTAGTTGAAACACATTCTAGTTGATACACATTCTAGTTGAAACACACTAGTTGATACACATGCTAGTTGATACACACCCTAGTTGATACACATTCTAGTTGATACACACTCTAGTTGATACACTCTACACATTCTAGTTGATACACTCTATTTGAAACACACTCTAGTTGATACACATTCCAGTTGATACACTCTAGTTGAGTTACACATACTAGTTGATACACTAGTTGATACACTCTAGTTGATACATTCTAGTTGATACACACTCTAGTTGATACACAGTTGAAATACACTCTAGTTGAAACATTCAGTTGATACACTCTAGTTGAAACACACTCTAGTTGATACACATTCCAGTTCATACACTCTAGTTGATACATTCTAGTTGATACATTCTAGTTGATTCCAGTTCATACACTCTAGTTGATACACATTCCAGTTCATACACTCTAGTTGATACACATTCCAATACACTCTAGTTGATACACATTCTAGTTGATACACTTTCTAGTTGACACACACACTCTAGTTGATACACACCCTAGTTGATACACATTCTAGTTGAAACACACTCTAGTTGATACAGTTGATACATACTAGTTGATACACTCTAGTTGATACATTCTAGTTGAAACACACTCTAGTTGATTCACATTCTAGATGAAACACACTCTAGTTGATACACACTAGTTGATACACATTTTAGATGAGAAACACACTCTAGTTGATACACATTCTACTTGATACACACTCTAGTTGATACACACTCTAGTTGATACACACTAGTTGATACACATTTTAGATGAGATACACACTCTAGTTGATACACATTCTACTTGATACACACTCTAGTTGATACACATTCTAGTTGATACACATTCTAGTTGATACACAGTTGATCTAGTTGAAACACACTAGTTGATACACATGCTAGTTGATACACACCTAGTTGATACACCTAGTTGATACACATTCTAGTTGAAACACACTCTAGTTGATACACTCTAGTTGATACATTCTAGTTGATACACTCTATTTGAAATACACTCTAGTTGATACACATTTCAGTTGATAAACTCTAGTTGATACACTCTAGTTGATACATACTAGTTGAAAACACTCAAATTGATACACTCTAGTTGATACACTCAAATTGATACACACTAGTTGATACACTCTAGTTGATACACACTAGTTGATACACACTCTAGTTTATAGACTCTAGTTTAAACACTCCAGTTGAAATACACTCTAGTTGAAACATTCAGTTGATACACTCTATTTGAAACACACTCTAGTTGATACACATTCCAGTTCATACACTCTAGTTGATACACATTCTAGTTGATACATTCTAGTTGATACACATTCCAGTTCATACACTCTAGTTGATACACATTCCAGTTCATACACTCTAGTTGATACACATTCCAGTTCATACACTCTAGTTGATACACTCTAGTTGATACACATTCTAGTTGATACACTTTCTAGTTGAAACACACTAGTTGATACACATGCTAGTTGATATACACCCTAGTTGATACACCCTAGTTGATACACATTCTAGTTGAAACACACTCTAGTTGATACACTCTAGTTGATACACTCTAGTTGATACATTCTAGTTGATACACTCTATTTGAAACACACTCTAGTTGATACGCATTCCAGTTGATACACTCTAGTTGATACATACTAGTTGAAAACACTCAAATTGATACACACTAGTTGATACACTCTAGTTGATACACACTAGTTGATACACACTCTAGTTTATACACTCTAGTTTAAACACTCCAGTTGAAATACACTCTAGTTGATACACACTTGTTGAAACATTCTAGTTGATACACTCTATTTGAAACACACTCTAGTTGATACACATTCCAGTTGATACACTCTAGTTGATACACATTCTAGTTGATACACTTTCCAGTTGATACACTTTCTAGTTGATACACATTTTAGTTGATACACATTCTAGTTGATACACATTCCAGTTGATACACTTTCTAGTTGAAACACACTAGTTGATACACATGCTAGTTGATACACACCCTAGTTGATACACCCTAGTTGATACACATTCTAGTTGAAACACACTCTAGTTGATACACTCTAGTTGATACACTCAGTTGATACATTCTAGTTGATACACTCTAGTTGAAACACACATTCTAGTTGATACACATTCCAGTTGATACACTCTAGTTGATAATACACACTCTAGTTGATACACTCTAGTTGATACACATTCTAGTTGAAACACACTCTAGTTGATACACTCTAGTTGATACTAGTTGATACACTCTAGTTGATACACAGTTGAAACACACTCTAGTTGAAACACACTCTAGTTACAAACTAGTTTCCAGTTGATACACTCTAGTTGAAACGCTCTAGTTGATACACTCTAGTTGATACACACACAGTTGAAACACTCTAGTTGATACATTCTAGTTGATACACTCTAGTTGAAACACTCTAGTTGATACATTCTAGTTGATACTCACTCTAGTTGATACACACTCTAGTTGATACAATTATAGTTGATACACACTCTAGTTTAAATACACTCTAGTTGAAACACACTAGTTTAAACACTCTAGTTGAAACACTAGTTAGTTGATACACACTCCAGTTGATACACATTCTAGTTGATAACATTAGTTGATACAATTTGAAACACACTCTAGTTGATACACATTCCAGTTCATACACTCTAGTTGATACACATTCTAGTTGATACATTCTAGTTGATACACATTCCAGTTCATACACTCTAGTTGATACACATTCCAGTTCATACACTCTAGTTGATACACATTCTAGTTGATACACATTCTAGTTGATACACATTCCAGTTGATACACTTTCTAGTTGAAACACACTAGTTGATACACATGCTAGTTGATACACACCCTAGTTGATACACCCTAGTTGATACACATTCTAGTTGAAACACACTCTAGTTGATACACTCTAGTTGATACACTCTAGTTGATACATTCTAGTTGATACACTCTATTTGAAACACACTCTAGTTGATACGCATTCCAGTTGATACACTCTAGTTGAGTTGAAAACACTCAAATTGATACACACTAGTTGATACACTCTAGTTGATACACATTCTAGTTGAAACACACTCTAGTTGATACACTCTAGTTGATACATACTAGTTGATACACTCTAGTTGATACATTCTAGTTGAAACACACTCTAGTTGATTCACATTCTAGATGAAACACACTCTAGTTGATACACACTAGTTGATACACATTTTAGATGAGAAACACACTCTAGTTGATACACATTCTACTTGATACACACTCTAGTTGATACACACTCTAGTTGATACACATTTTAGATGAGATACACACTCTAGTTGATACACATTCTACTTGATACACACTCTAGTTGATACACATTCTAGTTGATACACATTCTAGTTGATACACATTCCAGTTGATACACTTTCTAGTTGAAACACACTAGTTGATACACATGCTAGTTGATACACACCCTAGTTGATACACCCTAGTTGATACACATTCTAGTTGATACACATTCTAGTTGATACACTCTAGTTGATACACATTCTAGTTGAAACACACTCTAGTTGATACACTCTAGTTGATACACTCTAGTTGATACATTCTAGTTGATACACTCTATTTGAAATACACTCTAGTTGATACACATTCCAGTTGATACACTCTAGTTGATACACTCTAGTTGATACATACTAGTTGAAAACACTCAAATTGATACACTCTAGTTGATACACTCAAATTGATACACACTAGTTGATACACTAGTTGATAAACACTAGTTGATACACACTCTAGTTTATAGACTCTAGTTTAAACACTCCAGTTGAAATACACTCTAGTTGAAACATTCAGTTGATACACTCTATTTGAAACACACTCTAGTTGATACACATTCCAGTTCATACACTCTAGTTGATACACATTCTAGTTGATACATTCTAGTTGATACACATTCCAGTTCATACACTCTAGTTGATACACATTCCAGTTCATACACTCTAGTTGATACACATTCCAGTTCATACACTCTAGTTGATACACTCTAGTTGAAACAAATTCTAGTTGATACACACTAGTTGATACTCACTCTAGTTGAAACACACTCTAGTTGAAACAAATTCTAGTTGATACTCACTTGTTGATACACATTCTAGTTGATACACTCTAGTTGATATACACTCTAGTTGAAACACTCTAGTTGATACACTAGTTGATACTACTCTGAAACACACTCTAGTTGAAACACTCTAGTTGATACATTCTAGTTGATACTCACTCTAGTTTAAACACACTCTAGTTGAAACAAATTATAGTTGAAACACACTCTAGTTTAAACACACTCCAGTTGAAACAAATTCTCGTTGAAACACACTAGTTTAAACACTCTAGTTGATAAACTCTCGTTGATACACACTAGTTGATACACACTAGTTGAAACACTAGTTGAGACACACTCTAGTTTATACTCTAGTTTAAACTCTCCAGTTGAAATACACTCTAGTTGAAACATTCAGTTGATACACTCTATTTGAAACACACTCTAGTTGATACACATTCCAGTTCATACACTCTAGTTGATACACATTCTAGTTGATACATTCTAGTTGATACACATTCCAGTTCATACACTCTAGTTGATACACATTCCAGTTCATACACTCTAGTTGATACACATTCCAGTTCATACACTCTAGTTGATACACTCTAGTTGATACACATTCTAGTTGATACACTTTCTAGTTGAAACACACTAGTTGATACACATGCTAGTTGATACACACCCTAGTTGATACACCCTAGTTGATACACATTCTAGCTGAAACACACTCTAGTTGATACATTCTAGTTGAAACACTCTGGTTGAAACACACTCTAGTTGATTCACATTCTAGATGAAACACACTCTAGTTGATACACACTAGTTGATACACATTTTAGATGAGATACACATTCTAGTTGAAACACACTCTAGTTGAAACACATTCTAGTTGATACACACTAGTTGATACACACTCTAGTTGATATCACTCTAGTTGATACACTCTGGTTGAAACACACTCTAGTTGATTCACATTCTAGTTGAAACACACTCTAGTTGATACACTCTAGTTGAAACAGTCTAGTTGATACATTCTAGTTGATACACTCTAGTTTAAACACACTCTAGTTGAAACAAATTATAGTTGAAATACACTAGTTTAAACACTCTAGTTGATACACTCTAGTTGATACGTTGATACACTCTAGTTGATAATACAGTTGATACATACTAGTTGAAAACACTAGTTGATACACTCTAGTTGATACACACTAGTTGATACACACTCTAGTTTATAGACTCTAGTTTAAACACTCCAGTTGAAATACACTCTAGTTGAAACATTCAGTTGATACACTCTATTTGAAAAACACACTCTAGTTGATACACTAGTTTCCAGTTCATACACTCTAGTTGATACACATTCTAGTTGATACATTCTAGTTGATACACATTCCAGTTCTAGTTGATACACTCTAGTTGATACATTCAGTTTCTTTCAGTTCTAGTTGATACACTTTCTAGTTGATACACATTCCTAGTTGATACACTAGTTGATACACTCTAGTTGATACACATTCTAGTTGATACACTTTCTAGTTGAAACACACTAGTTGATACACATGCTAGTTGATACACCCTAGTTGATACACCCTAGTTGATACACATTCTAGTTGAAACACACTCTAGTTGATACACTCTAGTTGATACACTCTAGTTGATACATTCTAGTTGATACACTCTATTTGAAACACACTCTAGTTGATACGCATTCCAGTTGATACACTCTAGTTGATACACTCTAGTTGATACATACTAGTTGAAAACACTCAAATTGATACACACTAGTTGATACACTCTAGTTGATACACACTAGTTGATACACTCTAGTTTTACACTCTAGTTTAAACACAGTTGAAATACACTCTAGTTGATACACACTTGTTGAAACATTCTAGTTGATACACTCTATTTGAAACACACTCTAGTTGATACACATTCCAGTTGATACACTCTAGTTGATACACATTCTAGTTGATACACTTTCCAGTTGATACACTTTCTAGTTGATACACATTCTAGTTGATACACATTCTAGTTGATACACATTCCAGTTGATACACTTTCTAGTTGAAACACACTAGTTGATACACATGCTAGTTGATACACCCAGTTGATACACCCTAGTTGATACACATTCTAGTTGAAACACACTCTAGTTGATACACTCTAGTTGATACACATTCTAGTTGATACACATTTTCTAGTTGATACACACAGTTGCTAGTTGATACACACACACTCTAGTTGATACACATTCTAGTTGAAACACACTCTAGTTGATACACTCTAGTTGATACACTCTAGTTGAATACATTCTAGTTGAAACACACTCTAGTTGATACACTCTAGTTGAAACACATTCCTAGTTGATACACACTACACTAGTTGATACACTCTAGTTGATACACTAGTTGATACTCTAGTTGAAATACACTAGTTGAAACACTCTAGTTGATACACTCTAGTTGATACACTCTAGTTGAAACACACTCTAGTTGAAACAAATTATAGTTGAAACACTAGTTTAAACACACTAGTTGAAAAATACTAGTTTAAACACTCTAGAAACACTAGTTGAGACACACTCTGAGTTTAAACACTCAGTTGAAATACACTCTAGTTGAAACATTCAGTTGATACACTCTATTTGAAACACACTCTAGTTGATACACATTCCAGTTCATACACTCTAGTTGATACACACTACATACACTCTAGTTGATACACATTCCAGTTGATACACATTCTAGTTGATACACTTTCCAGTTGATACACATTCTAGTTGATACACATTCTAGTTGATACACATTCCAGTTGATACACTTTCTAGTTGAAACACACTAGTTGATACACATGCTAGTTGATACACACCCTAGTTGATACACCCTAGTTGATACACATTCTAGTTGAAACACACTCTAGTTGATACACTCTAGTTGATACACTCTAGTTGATACATTCTAGTTGATACACTCTATTTGAAACACACTCTAGTTGATACGCATTCCAGTTGATACACTCTAGTTGATACATACTAGTTGAAAACACTCAAATTGATACACACTAGTTGATACACTCTAGTTGATACACATTCTAGTTGAAACACACTCTAGTTGATACACTCTAGTTGATACATACTAGTTGATACACTCTAGTTGATACATTCTAGTTGAAACACACTCTAGTTGATTCACATTCTAGATGAAACACACTCAGTTGATACACACTAGTTGATACACATTTTAGATGAGAAACACACTCTAGTTGATACACACTACTTTACACACTCTAGTTGATACACACTCTAGTTGATACACACTCTAGTTGATACACATTTACAGTTGATACACACTCTAGTTGATACACATTCTAGTTGATACACATTCTAGTTGATACACATTCCAGTTGATACACTTTCTAGTTGAAACACACTAGTTGATACACATGCTAGTTGATACACATTCTAGTTGATACATTCTAGTTGATACACATTCTAGTTGAACACACTCTAGTTGATACACTCTAGTTGATACACTCTAGTTGATACATTCTAGTTGATACACTATTTGAAATTCTAGTTGATACACATTCCAGTTGATACACTCTAGTTGATACACTCTAGTTGATACATACTAGTTGAAAACACTCAAATTGATACACTCTAGTTGATACACTCAAATTGATACACACTAGTTGATACACTCTAGTTGATACACACTAGTTGATACACACTCTAGTTTTGATAGTTTAAACACTCCAGTTGAAATACACTCTAGTTGAAACATTCAGTTGATACACTCTATTTGAAACACACTCTAGTTCCAGTTCATACACTCTAGTTGATACACATTCTAGTTGATACATTCTAGTTGATACACATTCCAGTTCATACACTCTAGTTGATACACACATACACTCTAGTTGATACACATTCCAGTTCATACACTCTAGTTGATACACACAAATTCTAGTTGATACACACTCTAGTTGAAACACACTCTAGTTGAAACACATTCTAGTTGATACACACTTGTTGATACACATTCTAGTTGAAACACAGTTGATACACTCTAGTTGATACATTCTAGTTGAAACACTCTAGTTGATACACATTCTAGTTGATACACTCTAGTTGATACACATTCTAGTTGAAATACACATTCTAGTTGATACACACTCTAGTTGATACACTCTAGTTGATACACTCTCCAGTTGAAACAAATTCAGTTGAAACACACTAGTTTAAACACTCTAGTTGATAAACTCTCGTTGATACACACTAGTTGATACACACTAGTTGAAACACTAGTTGAGACACACACTCTAGTTGATACTCTAGTTTAAACTCTCCAGTTGAAATACACTAGTTGAAACATTCAGTTGATACACTCTATTTGAAACACACTCTAGTTGATACACATTCCAGTTCATACACTCTAGTTGATACACATTCTAGTTGATACACAGTTGATACACATTCCAGTTCATACACTCTAGTTGATACACATTCCAGTTCATACACTCTAGTTGATACACATTCCAGTTCATACACTCTAGTTGATACACTCTAGTTGATACACATTCTAGTTGATACACTTTCTAGTTGAAACACACTAGTTGATACACATGCTAGTTGATACACACCCTAGTTGATACACCTAGTTGATACACATTCTAGTTGAAACACACTCTAGTTGATACATTCTAGTTGAAACATGAAACACACTCTAGTTGATCACATTCTAGATGAAACACACTCTAGTTGATACACACTAGTTGATACACATTTTAGATGAGATACACATTCTACTTGAAACACACTCTAGTTGAAACACATTCTAGTTGATACACACTAGTTGATACACACTCTAGTTGATACACTCTAGTTGATACACTCTGGTTGAAACACACTCTAGTTGATTCACATTCTAGATGAAACACACTCTAGTTGATACACACTCTAGTTGAAACAGTCTAGTTGATACATTCTAGTTGATACTCTAGTTTAAAACACTCTAGTTGAAACAAATTAAGTTGAAACACACTAGTTGAAACACTCTAGTTGATACACTCTAGTTGATAAACACACTCTAGTTGATACACAGTTTCTAGTTGATACACTAGTTGATACACTCTAGTTGATACACTCTAGTTGATACACTCTAGTTGAAACATTCAGTTGATACACTCTATTTGAAACACACTCTAGTTGATACACATTCTAGTTGATACATTCTAGTTGATACACATTCCAGTTCATACACTCTAGTTGATACACATTCCAGTTCATACACTCTAGTTGATACACATTCCAGTTCATACACTCTAGTTGATACACTCTAGTTGATACACATTCTAGTTGATACACTTTCTAGTTGAAACACACTAGTTGATACACATGCTAGTTGATACACACCCTAGTTGATACACATTCTAGTTGAAACACACTCTAGTTGATACACTCTAGTTGATACATACTAGTTGATACACTCTAGTTGATACATTCTAGTTGAAACACACTCTAGTTGATTCACATTCTAGATGAAACACACTCTAGTTGATACACACTAGTTGATACACATTTTAGATGAGAAACACACTCTAGTTGATACACATTCTAGTTGATACACACTCTAGTTGATACACACTAGTTGATACACACTAGTTGATACACATTTTAGATGAGATTCTAGTTGATACACATTCTACTTGATACACACTCTAGTTGATACACATTCTAGTTGATACACATTCTAGTTGATACACATTCCAGTTGATACACAGTTGAAACACACTAGTTGATACACACTAGTTGATACATTCTAGTACACCCTAGTTGATACACATTCTAGTTGAAACACACTCTAGTTGATACACTCTAGTTGATACATTCTAGTTGATACACTCTATTTGAAATACACTCTAGTTGATACACATTCCAGTTGATACACTCTAGTTGATACACTCTAGTTGATACATACTAGTTGAAAACACTCAAATTGATACACTCTAGTTGATACACTCAAATTGATACACACTAGTTGATACACTCTAGTTGATACACACTAGTTGATACACACTCTAGTTTATAGACTCTAGTTTAAACACTCCAGTTGAAATACACTCTAGTTGATACACATTCTAGTTGATACATTCTAGTTGATACACATTCCAGTTCATACACTCTAGTTGATACACATTCCAGTTCATACACTCTAGTTGATACACATTCCAGTTCATACACTCTAGTTGATACACTCTAGTTGATACACATTCTAGTTGATACACTTTCTAGTTGAAACACACTAGTTGATACACATGCTAGTTGATACACACCCTAGTTGATACACATTCTAGTTGAAACACTAGTTGATACACTCTAGTTGATACATACTAGTTGATACACTCTAGTTGATACATTCTAGTTGAAACACACTCTAGTTGATTCACATTCTAGATGAAACACACTCTAGTTGATACACACTAGTTGATACACATTTTAGATGAGAAACACACTCTAGTTGATACACATTCTACTTGATACACACTCTAGTTGATACACACTCTAGTTGATACACACTAGTTGATACACATTTTAGATGAGATACACACTCTAGTTGATACACATTCTAGTTGATACACACTCTAGTTGATACACATTCTAGTTGATACACATTCTAGTTGATACACATTCCAGTTGATACACTTTCTAGTTGAAACACACTAGTTGATACACATCTAGTTGATACACACCCTAGTTGATACACCCTAGTTGATACACATTCTAGTTGAAACACACTCTAGTTGATACACACATTCTAGTTGATACACACACTCTAGTTGATACACATTCCAGTTGATACACTCTAGTTGTTGATACACACTAGTTGATACACTCTAGTTGATACACACTCTAGTTGATACACACTCACTCCAGTTGAAATACACTCTAGTTGAAACATTCAGTTGATACACTCTATTTGAAACACACTCTAGTTGATACACATTCCAGTTCATACACTCTAGTTGATACACATTCTAGTTGATACATTCTAGTTGATACACATTCCAGTTCATACACTCTAGTTGATACACATTCCAGTTCATACACTCTAGTTGATACACATTCCAGTTCATACACTCTAGTTGATACACTCTAGTTGATACACATTCTAGTTGATACACTTTCTAGTTGAAACACACTAGTTGATACACATGCTAGTTGATACACACCCTAGTTGATACACCCTAGTTGATACACATTCTAGCTGAAACACACTCTAGTTGATACACTCTAGTTGATACATTCTAGTTGAAACACTCTGGTTGAAACACACTCTAGTTGATTCACATTCTAGATGAAACACACTCTAGTTGATACACACTCTAGTTGATACTCACTCTAGTTGATACACTCTGGTTGAAACACACTCTAGTTGATTCACATTCTAGATGAAACACACTCTAGTTGATACACACTCTAGTTTCTAGTTGATACATTCTAGTTGATACACTCTAGTTTAAACACACTCTAGTTGAAACAAATTATAGTTGAAACACACTAGTTTAAACACTCTAGTTGATACACTCTAGTTGATAAACTCTCGTTGATACACTCTATTTGAAACACACTCTAGTTGATACACATTCCAGTTGATACACTCTAGTTGATACACATTCTAGTTGATACACTTTCCAGTTGATACACTTTCTAGTTGATACACATTCTAGTTGATACACATTCTAGTTGAAACACATTCCAGTTGATACACTTTCTAGTTGAAACACACTAGTTGATACACATGCTAGTTGATACACACCCTAGTTGATACACATTCTAGTTGAAACACACTCTAGTTGATACACTCTAGTTGATACATTCTAGTTGATACACTCTATTTCTAGTTGATACGCACACACTCTAGTTGAGTTGATACATACTAGTTGAAAACACAAATTCTAGTTGATACACTCTAGTTGATACACACTAGTTGATACACACTCTAGTTTATAGACTCTAGTTTAAACACTCCAGTTGAAATACACTCTAGTTGAAACATTCAGTTGATACACTCTATTTGAAACACACTCTAGTTGATACACATTCCAGTTCATACACTCTAGTTGATACACATTCTAGTTGATACATTCTAGTTGAATTCCACACACTCTAGTTGATACACATTCCAGTTCATACACTCTAGTTGATACACTCACTAGTTGATACACTCTAGTTGATACACATTCTAGTTGATACACTTTCTAGTTGAAACACACTAGTTGATACACATGCTAGTTACACACCCTAGTTGATACACATTCTAGTTGAACACACTCTAGTTGATACACTCTAGTTGATACATACTAGTTGATACACTCTAGTTGATACATTCTAGTTGAAACACACTCTAGTTGATTCACATTCTAGATGAAACACACTCTAGTTGATACACACTAGTTGATACACATTTTAGATGAGAAACACACTCTAGTTGATACACATTCTACTTGATACACACTCTAGTTGATACACACTCTAGTTGATACACACTAGTTGATACACATTTTAGATGAGATACACACTCTAGTTGATACACATTCTACTTGATACACACTCTAGTTGATACACATTCTAGTTGATACACATTCTAGTTGATACACATTCCAGTTGATACACTTTCTAGTTGAAACACACTAGTTGATACACATGCTAGTTGATACACACCCTAGTTGATACACCCTAGTTGATACACATTCTAGTTGAAACACACTCTAGTTGATACACTCTAGTTGATACATTCTAGTTGATACACTCTATTTGAAATACACTCTAGTTGATACACATTCCAGTTGATACACTCTAGTTGATACACTCTAGTTGATACATACTAGTTGAAAACACTCAAATTGATACACTCTAGTTGATACACTCAAATTGATACACACTAGTTGATACACTCTAGTTGATACACACTAGTTGATACACACTCTAGTTTATAGACTCTAGTTTAAACACTCCAGTTGAAATACACTCTAGTTGAAACATTCAGTTGATACACTCTATTTGAAACACACTCTAGTTGATACACATTCCAGTTCATACACTCTAGTTGATACACATTCTAGTTGATACATTCTAGTTGATACACATTCCAGTTCATACACTCTAGTTGATACACATTCCAGTTCATACACTCTAGTTGATACACATTCCAGTTCATACACTCTAGTTGATACACTCTAGTTGATACACATTCTAGTTGATACACTTTCTAGTTGAAACACACTAGTTGATACACATGCTAGTTGATATACACCCTAGTTGATACACCCTAGTTGATACACATTCTAGTTGAAACACACTCTAGTTGATACACTCTAGTTGATACACTCTAGTTGATACATTCTAGTTGATACACTCTATTTGAAACACACTCTAGTTGATACGCATTCCAGTTGATACACTCTAGTTGATACACTCTAGTTGATACATACTAGTTGAAAACACTCAAATTGATACACACTAGTTGATACACTCTAGTTGATACACACTAGTTGATACACACTCTAGTTTATACACTCTAGTTTAAACACTCCAGTTGAAATACACTCTAGTTGATACACACTTGTTGAAACATTCTAGTTGATACACTCTATTTGAAACACACTCTAGTTGATACACATTCCAGTTGATACACTCTAGTTGATACACATTCTAGTTGATACACTTTCCAGTTGATACACTTTCTAGTTGATACACATTCTAGTTGATACACATTCTAGTTGATACACATTCCAGTTGATACACTTTCTAGTTGAAACACACTAGTTGATACACATGCTAGTTGATACACACCCTAGTTGATACACCCTAGTTGATACACATTCTAGTTTCTAGTTGATACACTCTAGTTGATACACTCTAGTTGATACATTCTAGTTGATACACTCTATTTGAAACACACTCTAGTTAGCATTCCAGTTGATACACTCTAGTTGATACATACTAGTTGAAAACACTCAAATTGATACACACTAGTTGATACACTCTAGTTGATACACATTCTAGTTGAAACACACTCTAGTTGATACACTCTAGTTGATAAATACTAGTTGATACACTCTAGTTGAATACATTCTAGTTGAAACACACTCTAGTTGATTCACATTCTAGATGAAACACACTCTAGTTGATACACACTAGTTGATACACATTTTAGATGAGAAACACACTCTAGTTGATACACATTCTACTTGATACACACTCTAGTTGATACACACTCTAGTTGATACACACTAGTTGATACACATTTTAGATGAGATACACACTCTAGTTGATACACATTCTACTTGATACACACTCTAGTTGATACACATTCTAGTTGATACACATTCTAGTTGATACACATTCCAGTTGATACACTTTCTAGTTGAAACACACTAGTTGATACACATGCTAGTTGATACACACCCTAGTTGATACACCCTAGTTGATACACATTCTAGTTGAAACACACTCTAGTTGATACACTCTAGTTGATACATACTAGTTGAAAACACTCAAATTGATACACTCTAGTTGATATACACTCTAGTTGATACACATTCCAGTTGATACACTCTAGTTGATACACACTAGTTGATACACACTCTAGTTTAAACACTAGTTGAAATACACTCTAGTTGAAACATTCAGTTGATACACTCTAGTTGAAACACACTCTAGTTGATACACATTCCAGATCATACACTCTAGTTGATACACATTCTAGTTGATACATTCTAGTTGATACACATTCCAGTTCATACACTCTAGTTGATACACATTCCAGTTCATACACTCTAGTTGATACACATTCCAGTTCATACACTAGTTGATCTAGTTGATACACATTCTAGTTGATACACTTTCTAGTTGAAACACACTAGTTGATACACATGCTAGTTGATACACTAGTTGATACACCCTAGTTGATACACATTCTAGCTGAAACACACTCTAGTTGATACACTCTAGTTGATACATTCTAGTTGAAACACTCTGGTTGAAACACACTCTAGTTGATTCACATTCTAGATGAAACACACTCTAGTTGATACACACTCTAGTTGATACTCACTCTAGTTGATACACTCTGGTTGAAACACACTCTAGTTGATTCACATTCTAGATGAAACACACTCTAGTTGATACACACTCTAGTTGAAACAGTCTAGTTGATACATTCTAGTTGATACTCACTCTAGTTTAAACACACTCTAGTTGAAACAAATTATAGTTGAAACACACTAGTTTAAACACTCTAGTTGATACACTCTAGTTGATAAACTCTCGTTGATACACTCTATTTGAAACACACTCTAGTTGATACACATTCCAGTTGATACACTCTAGTTGATACACATTCTAGTTGATACACTTTCCAGTTGATACACTTTCTAGTTGATACACATTCTAGTTGATACACATTCTAGTTGAAACACATTCCAGTTGATACACTTTCTAGTTGAAACACACTAGTTGATACACATGCTAGTTGATACACACCCTAGTTGATACACATTCTAGTTGAAACACACTCTAGTTGATACACTCTAGTTGATACATTCTAGTTGATACACTCTATTTGAAACACACTCTAGTTGATACGCATTCCAGTTGATACACTCTAGTTGATACACTCTAGTTGATACATACTAGTTGAAAACACAAATTGATCTAGTTGATACACTAGTTGATACACACTAGTTGATACACACTCTAGTTTATAGACTCTAGTTTAAACACTCCAGTTGAAATACACTCTAGTTGAAACATTCAGTTGATACACTCTATTTGAAACACACTCTAGTTGATACACATTCCAGTTCATACACTCTAGTTGATACACATTCTAGTTGATACATTCTAGTTGATACACATTCCAGTTCATACACTCTAGTTGATACACATTCCAGTTCATACACTCTAGTTGATACACATTCCAGTTCATACACTCTAGTTGATACACTCTAGTTGATACACATTCTAGTTGATACACTTTCTAGTTGAAACACACTAGTTGATACACATGCTAGTTGATATACACCCTAGTTGATACACCCTAGTTGATACACATTCTAGTTGAAACACACTCTAGTTGATACACTCTAGTTGATACACTCTAGTTGATACATTCTAGTTGATACACTCTATTTGAAACACACTCTAGTTGATACGCATTCCAGTTGATACACTCTAGTTGATACACTCTAGTTGATACATACTAGTTGAAAACACTCAAATTGATACACACTAGTTGATACACACTAGTTGATACACACTCTAGTTTATACACTCTAGTTTAAACACTCCAGTTGAAATACACTCTAGTTGATACACACTTGTTGAAACATTCTAGTTGATACACTCTATTTGAAACACACTCTAGTTGATACACATTCCAGTTGATACACTCTAGTTGATACACATTCTAGTTGATACACTTTCCAGTTGATACACTTTCTAGTTGATACACATTTTAGTTGATACACATTCTAGTTGATACACATTCCAGTTGATACACTTTCTAGTTGAAACACACTAGTTGATACACATGCTAGTTGATACACACCCTAGTTGATACACCCTAGTTGATACACATTCTAGTTGAAACACACTCTAGTTGATACACTCTAGTTGATACACTCTAGTTGATACATTCTAGTTGATACACTCTATTTGAAACACACTCTAGTTGATACGCATTCCAGTTGATACACTCTAGTTGATACATACTAGTTGAAAACACTCAAATTGATACACACTAGTTGATACACTCTAGTTGATACACATTCTAGTTGAAACACACTCTAGTTGATACACTCTAGTTGATACATACTAGTTGATACACTCTAGTTGATACATTCTAGTTGAAACACACTCTAGTTGATTCACATTCTAGATGAAACACACTCTAGTTGATACACACTAGTTGATACACATTTTAGATGAGAAACACACTCTAGTTGATACACATTCTACTTGATACACACTCTAGTTGATACACACTCTAGTTGATACACACTAGTTGATACACATTTTAGATGAGATACACACTCTAGTTGATACACATTCTACTTGATACACACTCTAGTTGATACACATTCTAGTTGATACACATTCTAGTTGATACACATTCCAGTTGATACACTTTCTAGTTGAAACACACTAGTTGATACACATGCTAGTTGATACACACCCTAGTTGATACACCCTAGTTGATACACATTCTAGTTGAAACACACTCTAGTTGATACACTCTAGTTGATACATTCTAGTTGATACACTCTATTTGAAATACACTCTAGTTGATACACATTCCAGTTGATAAACTCTAGTTGATACACTCTAGTTGATACATACTAGTTGAAAACACTCAAATTGATACACTCTAGTTGATACACTCAAATTGATACACACTAGTTGATACACTCTAGTTGATACACACTAGTTGATACACACTCTAGTTTATAGACTCTAGTTTAAACACTCCAGTTGAAATACACTCTAGTTGAAACATTCAGTTGATACACTCTATTTGAAACACACTCTAGTTGATACACATTCCAGTTCATACACTCTAGTTGATACACATTCTAGTTGATACATTCCAGTTCATACACTCTAGTTGATACACATTCCAGTTCATACACTCTAGTTGATACACATTCCAGTTCATACACTCTAGTTGATACACTCTAGTTGATACACATTCTAGTTGATACACTTTCTAGTTGAAACACACTAGTTGATACACATACTAGTTGATACATACTAGTTGATACACTCTAGTTGATACATTCTAGTTGAAACACACTCTAGTTGATACACTCTAGTTGATACACTCTAGTTGATACATTCTAGTTGATACACTCTATTTGAAACACACTCTAGTTGATACATTCCAGTTGATACACTCTAGTTGATACACTCTAGTTGATACATACTAGTTGAAAACACTCAAATTGATACACACTAGTTGATAAACTCTAGTTGATACACACTAGTTGATACACACTCTAGTTTATACACTCTAGTTTAAACACTCCAGTTGAAATACACTCTAGTTGATACACACTTGTTGAAACATTCTAGTTGATACACTCTATTTGAAACACACTCTAGTTGATACACATTCCAGTTGATACACTCTAGTTGATACACATTCTAGTTGATACACTTTCCAGTTGATACACTTTCTAGTTGATACACATTTTAGTTGATACACATTCTAGTTGATACACATTCCAGTTGATACACTTTCTAGTTGAAACACACTAGTTGATACACATGCTAGTTGATACACACCCTAGTTGATACACCCTAGTTGATACACATTCTAGTTGAAACACACTCTAGTTGATACACATTCCAGTTGATACACTCTAGTTGATACACATTCTAGTTGATACACTTTCCAGTTGATACACTTTCTAGTTGATACACATTCTAGTTGATACACATTCTAGTTGATACACATTCCAGTTGATACACTTTCTAGTTGAAACACACTAGTTGATACACATGCTAGTTGATACACACCCTAGTTGATACACCCTAGTTGATACACATTCTAGTTGAAACACACTCTAGTTGATACACTCTAGTTGATACACTCTAGTTGATACATTCTAGTTGATACACATTCTAGTTGAAACACACTCTAGTTGATACACTCTAGTTGATACACTCTAGTTGATACATTCTAGTTGATACACTCTATTTGAAATACACTCTAGTTGATACACATTCCAGTTGATACACTCTAGTTGATACACTCTAGTTGATACATACTAGTTGAAAACACTCAAATTGATACACTCTAGTTGATACACTCAAATTGATACACACTAGTTGATACACTAGTTGATAAACACTAGTTGATACACACTCTAGTTGAAATACACTCTAGTTGAAACATTCAGTTGATACACTCTATTTGAAACACACTCTAGTTGAAACACATTCCAGTTCATACACTCTAGTTGATACACATTCTAGTTGATACATTCTAGTTGATACACATTCCAGTTCATACACTCTAGTTGATACACATTCCAGTTCATACTCTCTAGTTGATACACATTCCAGTTCATACACTCTAGTTGAAACAAATTCTAGTTGATACACACTAGTTGATACTCACTCTAGTTGAAACACACTCTAGTTGAAACAAATTCTAGTTGATACTCACTTGTTGATACACATTCTAGTTGAAACGCTCTAGTTGATACACTCTAGTTGATACACACACTAGTTGAAACACTCTAGTTGATACATTCTAGTTGATACTCACTCTAGTTTAAACACACTCTAGTTGAAACACTCTAGTTGATACATTCTAGTTGATACTCACTCTAGTTTAAACACACTCTAGTTGAAACAAATTATAGTTGAAACACACTCTAGTTTAAACACACTCCAGTTGAAACAAATTCTCGTTGAAACACACTAGTTTAAACACTCTAGTTGAAACACTAGTTGAGACACACTCTAGTTTATACTCTAGTTTAAACTCTCCAGTTGAAATACACTCTAGTTGAAACATTCAGTTGATACACTCTATTTGAAACACACTCTAGTTGATACACATTCCAGTTCATACACTCTAGTTGATACACATTCTAGTTGATACATTCTAGTTGATACACATTCCAGTTCATACACTCTAGTTGATACACATTCCAGTTCATACACTCTAGTTGATACACATTCCAGTTCATACACTCTAGTTGATACACTCTAGTTGATACACATTCTAGTTGATACACTTTCTAGTTGAAACACACTAGTTGATACACATGCTAGTTGATACACCCTAGTTGATACACCCTAGTTGATACACATTCTAGCTGAAACACACTCTAGTTGATACATTCTAGTTGAAACACTAGTTGAAACACACTAGTTGATTCACATTCTAGATGAAACACACTCTAGTTGATACACACTAGTTGATACACATTTTAGATGAGATACACATTCTGAAACACACTCTAGTTGAAACACATTCTAGTTGATACACACTAGTTGATACACACTCTAGTTGATACACTCTAGTTGATACACTCTGGTTGAAACACACTCTAGTTGATTCACATTCTAGATTAAACACACTCTAGTTGATACACACTCTAGTTGAAACAGTCTAGTTGATACATTCTAGTTGATACACTCTAGTTTAAACACACTCTAGTTGAAACAAATTATAGTTGAAACACACTAGTTTAAACACTCTAGTTGATACACTCTAGTTGATAAACTCTCGTTGATACACTCTAGTTGATACATACTAGTTGATACATACTAGTTGAAAACACTCAAATTTATACACTCTAGTTGATACACACTAGTTGATACACACTCTAGTTTATAGACTCTAGTTTAAACACTCCAGTTGAAATACACAGTTGAAACATTCAGTTGATACACTCTATTTGAAACACACTCTAGTTGATACACATTCCAGTTCATACACTCTAGTTGATACACATTCTAGTTGATAGATTCTAGTTGATACACATTCCAGTTGATACACTCTAGTTGATACACATTCCAGTTGATACACTCTAGTTGATACACATTCCAGTTGATACACTCTAGTTGATACACTCTAGTTGATACACATTCTAGTTGATACACTTTCTAGTTGAAACACACTAGTTGATACACATGCTAGTTGATACACACCCTAGTTGATACACATTCTAGTTGAAACACACTCTAGTTGATACACTCTAGTTGATACATACTAGTTGATACACTCTAGTTGATACATTCTAGTTGAAACACACTCTAGTTGATTCACATTCTAGATGAAACACACTCTAGTTGATACACACTAGTTGATACACATTTTAGATGAGAAACACACTCTAGTTGATACACATTCTACTTGATACACACTCTAGTTGATACACACTCTAGTTGATACACACTAGTTGATACACATTTTAGATTGATACACACTCTAGTTGATACACATTCTACTTGATACACACTCTAGTTGATACACATTCTAGTTGATACACATTCTAGTTGATACACATTCCAGTTGATACACTTTCTAGTTGAAACACACTAGTTGATACACATGCTAGTTGATACACACCCTAGTTGATACACCCTAGTTGATACACATTCTAGTTGAAACACACTCTAGTTGATACACTCTAGTTGATACACATTCTAGTTGATACACACTCTATTTGAAATACACTCTAGTTGATACACATTCCAGTTGATACACTCTAGTTGATACACTCTAGTTGATACATACTAGTTGAAAACACTCAAATTGATACACTCTAGTTGATACACTCAAATTGATACACACTAGTTGATACACTCTAGTTGATACACACTAGTTGATACACACTCTAGTTTATAGACTCTAGTTTTCCAGTTGAAATACACTCTAGTTGATACACATTCCAGTTGATACACTCTATTTGAAACACACTCTAGTTGATACACATTCCAGTTGAAATACACTCTAGTTGAAACACATTCTAGTTGATACACTCTAGTTGATACATTCCAGTTCATACACTCTAGTTTCATTCTAGTTGATACATTCTAGTTGATACACATTCCAGTTCATACACTCTAGTTGATACACATTCCAGTTCATACACTCTAGTTGATACACATTCCAGTTCACACTCTAGTTGATACACTCTAGTTGATACACATTCTAGTTGATACACTTTCTAGTTGAAACACACTAGTTGATACACATGCTAGTTGATACACACCCTAGTTGATACACCCTAGTTGATACACATTCTAGCTGAAACACACTCTAGTTGATACACTCTAGTTGATACATTCTAGTTGAAACACTCTGGTTGAAACACACTCTAGTTGATTCACATTCTAGATGAAATAAACTCTAGTTGATACACACTAGTTGATACATATTTTAGATGAGATACACATTCTACTTGAAACACACTCTAGTTGAAACACATTCTAGTTGATACACACTAGTTGATACACACTCTAGTTGATACTCACTCTAGTTGATACACTCTGGTTGAAACACACTCTAGTTGATTCACATTCTAGATGAAACACACTCTAGTTGATACACACTCTAGTTGAGTTGATACATTCTAGTTGATAAACACTCTAGTTTAAACACACTCTAGTTGAAACAAATTCTCGTTGAGTTTAAACACTCTAGTTGATAAAGTTGATACACACTAGTTGATACACACTAGTTGAAACACTAGTTGAGACACACTCTAGTTTATACTAGTTTAAACTCTCCAGTTGAAATACACTATTGAAACATTCAGTTGATACACTCTATTTGAAACACACTCTAGTTGATACACATTCCAGTTCATACACTCTAGTTGATACACATTCTAGTTGATACATTCTAGTTGATACACATTCCAGTTCATACACTCTAGTTGATACACATTCCAGTTCATACACTCTAGTTGATACACATTCCAGTTCATACACTCTAGTTGATACACTCTAGTTGATACACATTCTAGTTGATACACTTTCTAGTTGAAACACACTAGTTGATACACATGCTAGTTGATACACACCCTAGTTGATACACCCTAGTTGATACACATTCTAGCTGAAACACACTCTAGTTGATACATTCTAGTTGAAACACTCTGGTTGAAACACACTCTAGTTGATTCACATTCTAGATGAAACACACTCTAGTTGATACACACTAGTTGATACACATTTTAGATGAGATACACATTCTACTTGAAACACACTCTAGTTGAAACACATTCTAGTTGATACACACTAGTTGATACACACTCTAGTTGATACTCACTCTAGTTGATACACTCTGGTTGAAACACACTCTAGTTGATTCACATTCTAGATGAAACACACTCTAGTTGATACACACTCTAGTTGAAACAGTCTAGTTGATACATTCTAGTTGATACTCACTCTAGTTTAAACACACTCTAGTTGAAACAAATTATAGTTGAAACACACTAGTTTAAACACTCTAGTTGATACACTCTAGTTGATAAACTCTCGTTGATACACTCTAGTTGATACATACTAGTTGATACATACTAGTTGAAAACACTCAAATTTATACACTCTAGTTGATACACACTAGTTGATACACACTCTAGTTTATAGACTCTAGTTTAAACACTCCAGTTGAAATACACTCTAGTTGAAACATTCAGTTGATACACTCTATTTGAAACACACTCTAGTTGATACACATTCCAGTTCATACACTCTAGTTGATACACATTCTAGTTGATACATTCTAGTTGATACACATTCCAGTTCATACACTCTAGTTGATACACATTCCAGTTCATACACTCTAGTTGATACACATTCCAGTTCATACACTCTAGTTGATACACTCTAGTTGATACACATTCTAGTTGATACACTTTCTAGTTGAAACACACTAGTTGATACACATGCTAGTTGATACACACCCTAGTTGATACACATTCTAGTTGAAACACACTCTAGTTGATACACTCTAGTTGATACATACTAGTTGATACACTCTAGTTGATACATTCTAGTTGAAACACACTAGTTGATTCACATTCTAGATGAAACACACTCTAGTTGATACACACTAGTTGATACACATTTTAGATGAGAAACACACTCTAGTTGATACACATTCTACTTGATACACACTCTAGTTGATACACACTCTAGTTGATACACACTAGTTGATACACATTTTAGATGAGATACACACTCTAGTTGATACACATTCTACTTGATACACACTCTAGTTGATACACATTCTAGTTGATACACATTCTAGTTGATACACATTCCAGTTGATACACTTTCTAGTTGAAACACACTAGTTGATACACATGCTAGTTGATACACACCCTAGTTGATACACCCTAGTTGATACACATTCTAGTTGAAACACACTCTAGTTGATACACTCTAGTTGATACACATTCTAGTTGAAACACACTCTATTTGAAATACACTCTAGTTGATACACATTCCAGTTGATACACTCTAGTTGATACACTCTAGTTGATACATACTAGTTGAAAACACTCAAATTGATACACTCTAGTTGATACACTCAAATTGATACACACTAGTTGATACACTCTAGTTGATACACACTAGTTGATACACACTCTAGTTTATAGACTCTAGTTTAAACACTCCAGTTGAAATACACTCTAGTTGAAACATTCAGTTGATACACTCTATTTGAAACACACTCTAGTTGATACACATTCCAGTTCATACACTCTAGTTGATACACATTCTAGTTGATAGATTCTAGTTGATACACATTCCAGTTCATACACTCTAGTTGATACACATTCCAGTTCATACACTCTAGTTGATACACATTCCAGTTCATACACTCTAGTTGATACACTCTAGTTGATACACATTCTAGTTGATACACTTTCTAGTTGAAACACACTAGTTGATACACATGCTAGTTGATACACACCCTAGTTGATACACATTCTAGTTGAAACACACTCTAGTTGATACACTCTAGTTGATACATACTAGTTGATACACTCTAGTTGATACATTCTAGTTGAAACACACTCTAGTTGATTCACATTCTAGATGAAACACACTCTAGTTGATACACACTAGTTGATACACATTTTAGATGAGAAACACACTCTAGTTGATACACATTCTACTTGATACACACTCTAGTTGATACACACTCTAGTTGATACACACTGGTTGATACACATTTTAGATGAGATACACACTCTAGTTGATACACATTCTACTTGATACACACTCTAGTTGATACACATTCTAGTTGATACACATTCTAGTTGATACACATTCCAGTTGATACACTTTCTAGTTGAAACACACTAGTTGATACACATGCTAGTTGATACACACCCTAGTTGATACACCCTAGTTGATACACATTCTAGTTGAAACACACTCTAGTTGATACACTCTAGTTGATACATTCTAGTTGATACACTCTATTTGAAATACACTCTAGTTGATACACATTCCAGTTGATACACTCTAGTTGATACACTCAAATTGATACACACTAGTTGATACACTCTAGTTGATACACACTAGTTGATACACACTCTAGTTTAAACACTCCAGTTGAAATACACTCTAGTTGAAACATTCAGTTGATACACTCTATTTGAAACACACTCTAGTTGATACACATTCCAGTTCATACACTCTAGTTGATACACATTCTAGTTGATACATTCTAGTTGATACACATTCCAGTTCATACACTCTAGTTGATACACATTCCAGTTCATACACTCTAGTTGATACACATTCCAGTTCATACACTCTAGTTGATACACTCTAGTTGATACACATTCTAGTTGATACACTTTCTAGTTGAAACACACTAGTTGATACACATGCTAGTTGATACACACCCTAGTTGATACACCCTAGTTGATACACATTCTAGCTGAAACACACTCTAGTTGATACACTCTAGTTGATACATTCTAGTTGAAACACTCTGGTTGAAACACACTCTAGTTGATTCACATTCTAGATGAAACACACTCTAGTTGATACACACTAGTTGATACATATTTTAGATGAGATTCTACTTGAAACACACTCTAGTTGAAACACATTCTAGTTGATACACACTAGTTGATACACACTCTAGTTGATACTCACTCTAGTTGATACACTCTGGTTGAAACACACTCTAGTTGATTCACATTCTAGATGAAACACACTCTAGTTGATACACACTCTAGTTGAAACAGTCTAGTTGATACATTCTAGTTGATACTCACTCTAGTTTAAACACACTCTAGTTGAAACAAATTATAGTTGAAACACACTAGTTTAAACACTCTAGTTGATACACTCTAGTTGATAAACTCTCGTTGATACACTCTATTTGAAACACACTAGTTGATACACACTCTAGTTTATACACTCTAGTTTAAACACTCCAGTTGAAATACACTCTAGTTGATACACACTTGTTGAAACATTCTAGTTGATACACTCTATTTGAAACACACTCTAGTTGATACACATTCCAGTTGATACACTCTAGTTGATACACATTCTAGTTGATACACTTTCCAGTTGATACACTTTCTAGTTGATACACATTCTAGTTGATACACATTCCAGTTGATACACTTTCTAGTTGAAACACACTAGTTGATACACACCCTAGTTGATACACCCTAGTTGATACACATTCTAGTTGAAACACACTCTAGTTGATACACTCTAGTTGATACACTCTAGTTGATACATTATAGTTGATACACTCTACTTGAAACACACTCTAGTTGATACGCATTCCAGTTGATACACTCTAGTTGATACATACTAGTTGAAAACACTCAAATTGATACACACTAGTTGATACACTCTAGTTGATACACATTCTAGTTGAAACACACTCTAGTTGATACACTCTAGTTGATACATACTAGTTGATACACTCTAGTTGATACATTCTAGTTGAAACACACTCTAGTTGATTCACATTCTAGATGAAACACACTCTAGTTGATACACACTAGTTGATACACATTTTAGATGAGAAACACACTCTAGTTGATACACATTCTACTTGATACACACTCTAGTTGATACACACTCTAGTTGATACACACTAGTTGATACACATTTTAGATGAGATACACACTCTAGTTGATACACATTCTACTTGATACACACTCTAGTTGATACACATTCTAGTTGATACACATTCTAGTTGATACACATTCCAGTTGATACACTTTCTAGTTGAAACACACTAGTTGATACACATGCTAGTTGATACACACCCTAGTTGATACACCCTAGTTGATACACATTCTAGTTGAACCACACTCTAGTTGATACACTCTAGTTGATACACTCTAGTTGATACATTCTAGTTGATACACTCTATTTGAAATACACTCTAGTTGATACACATTCCAGTTGATACACTCTAGTTGATACACTCTAGTTGATACATACTAGTTGAAAACACTCAAATTGATACACTCTAGTTGATACACTCTAGTTGATACACATTCTAGTTGATACACATTCTAGTTGATACACATTCCAGTTGATACACTTTCTAGTTGAAACACACTAGTTGATACACATGCTAGTTGATACACACCCTAGTTGATACACCCTAGTTGATACACATTCTAGTTGAAACACACTCTAGTTGATACACTCTAGTTGATACACTCTAGTTGATACACACTGGTTGATACACATTTTAGATGAGATACACACTCTAGTTGATACACATTCTACTTGATACACACTCTAGTTGATACACATTCTAGTTGATACACATTCTAGTTGATACACATTCCAGTTGATACACTTTCTAGTTGAAACACACTAGTTGATACACATGCTAGTTGATACACACCCTAGTTGATACACCCTAGTTGATACACATTCTAGTTGAAACACACTCTAGTTGATACACTCTAGTTGATACATTCTAGTTGATACACTCTATTTGAAATACACTCTAGTTGATACACATTCCAGTTGATACACTCTAGTTGATACACTCAAATTGATACACACTAGTTGATACACTCTAGTTGATACACACTAGTTGATACACACTCTAGTTTAAACACTCCAGTTGAAATACACTCTAGTTGAAACATTCAGTTGATACACTCTATTTGAAACACACTCTAGTTGATACACATTCCAGTTCATACACTCTAGTTGATACACATTCTAGTTGATACATTCTAGTTGATACACATTCCAGTTCATACACTCTAGTTGATACACATTCCAGTTCATACACTCTAGTTGATACACATTCCAGTTCATACACTCTAGTTGATACACTCTAGTTGATACACATTCTAGTTGATACACTTTCTAGTTGAAACACACTAGTTGATACACATGCTAGTTGATACACACCCTAGTTGATACACCCTAGTTGATACACATTCTAGCTGAAACACACTCTAGTTGATACACTCTAGTTGATACATTCTAGTTGAAACACTCTGGTTGAAACACACTCTAGTTGATTCACATTCTAGATGAAACACACTCTAGTTGATACACACTAGTTGATACATATTTTAGATGAGATACACATTCTACTTGAAACACACTCTAGTTGAAACACATTCTAGTTGATACACATTCTAGTTGAAACACATTCCAGTTGATACACTTTCTAGTTGAAACACACTAGTTGATACACATGCTAGTTGATACACACCCTAGTTGATACACCCTAGTTGATACACATTCTAGTTGAACCACACTCTAGTTGATACACTCTAGTTGATACACCCTAGTTGATACACATTCTAGTTGAAACACACTCTAGTTGATACACTCTAGTTGATACACTCTAGTTGATACATTATAGTTGATACACTCTACTTGAAACACACTCTAGTTGATACGCATTCCAGTTGATACACTCTAGTTGATACATACTAGTTGAAAACACTCAAATTGATACACACTAGTTGATACACTCTAGTTGATACACATTCTAGTTGAAACACACTCTAGTTGATACACTCTAGTTGATACATACTAGTTGATACACTCTAGTTGATACATTCTAGTTGAAACACACTCTAGTTGATTCACATTCTAGATGAAACACACTCTAGTTGATACACACTAGTTGATACACATTTTAGATGAGAAACACACTCTAGTTGATACACATTCTACTTGATACACACTCTAGTTGATACACACTCTAGTTGATACACACTAGTTGATACACATTTTAGATGAGATACACACTCTAGTTGATACACATTCTAGTTGATACACACTCTAGTTGATACACATTCTAGTTGATACACATTCTAGTTGATACACATTCCAGTTGATACACTTTCTAGTTGAAACACACTAGTTGATACACATGCTAGTTGATACACACCCTAGTTGATACACCCTAGTTGATACACATTCTAGTTGAAACACACTCTAGTTGATACACTCTAGTTGATACACTCTAGTTGATACATTCTAGTTGATACACTCTATTTGAAATACACTCTAGTTGATACACATTCCAGTTGATACACTCTAGTTGATACACTCTAGTTGATACATACTAGTTGAAAACACTCAAATTGATACACTCTAGTTGATACACTCTAGTTGATACACATTCTAGTTGATACACATTCTAGTTGATACACATTCCAGTTGATACACTTTCTAGTTGAAACACACTAGTTGATACACATGCTAGTTGATACACACCCTAGTTGATACACCCTAGTTGATACACATTCTAGTTGAAACACACTCTAGTTGATACACTCTAGTTGATACACTCTAGTTGATACACACTGGTTGATACACATTTTAGATGAGATACACACTCTAGTTGATACACATTCTACTTGATACACACTCTAGTTGATACACATTCTAGTTGATACACATTCTAGTTGATACACATTCCAGTTGATACACTTTCTAGTTGAAACACACTAGTTGATACACATGCTAGTTGATACACACCCTAGTTGATACACCTAGTTGATACACATTCTAGTTGAAACACACTCTAGTTGATACACTCTAGTTGATACATTCTAGTTGATACACTCTATTTGAAATACACTCTAGTTGATACACATTCCAGTTGATACACTCTAGTTGATACACTCAAATTGATACACACTAGTTGATACACTCTAGTTGATACACACTAGTTGATACACACTCTAGTTTAAACACTCCAGTTGAAATACACTCTAGTTGAAACATTCAGTTGATACACTCTATTTGAAACACACTCTAGTTGATACACATTCCAGTTCATACACTCTAGTTGATACACATTCTAGTTGATACATTCCAGTTCATACACTCTAGTTGATACACATTCCAGTTCATACACTCTAGTTGATACACATTCCAGTTCATACACTCTAGTTGATACACTCTAGTTGATACACATTCTAGTTGATACACTTTCTAGTTGAAACACACTAGTTGATACACATGCTAGTTGATACACACCCTAGTTGATACACCCTAGTTGATACACATTCTAGCTGAAACACACTCTAGTTGATACACTCTAGTTGATACATTCTAGTTGAAACACTCTGGTTGAAACACACTCTAGTTGATTCACATTCTAGATGAAACACACTCTAGTTGATACACACTAGTTGATACATATTTTAGATGAGATACACATTCTACTTGAAACACACTCTAGTTGAAACACATTCTAGTTGATACACATTCTAGTTGAAACACATTCCAGTTGATACACTTTCTAGTTGAAACACACTAGTTGATACACATGCTAGTTGATACACACCCTAGTTGATACACCCTAGTTGATACACATTCTAGTTGAAACACACTCTAGTTGATACACTCTAGTTGATACACTCTAGTTGATACATTCTAGTTGATACACTCTATTTGAAATACACTCTAGTTGATACACATTCCAGTTGATACACTCTAGTTGATACACTCTAGTTGATACATACTAGTTGAAAACACTCAAATTGATACACTCTAGTTGATACACTCTAGTTGATACACATTCTAGTTGATACACATTCTAGTTGATACACTCTAGTTGATACACTCTAGTTGATACATTCTAGTTGATACACTCTATTTGAAATACACTCTAGTTGATACACATTCCAGTTGATACACTCTAGTTGATACACTCTAGTTGATACATACTAGTTGAAAACACTCAAATTGATACACTCTAGTTGATACACTCTAGTTGATACACATTCTAGTTGATACACATTCTAGTTGATACACATTCCAGTTGATACACTTTCTAGTTGAAACACACTAGTTGATACACATGCTAGTTGATACACACCCTAGTTGATACACCCTAGTTGATACACATTCTAGTTGAAACACACTCTAGTTGATACACTCTAGTTGATACACTCTAG
This sequence comes from Oncorhynchus nerka, assembly GCF_034236695.1. NCBI lineage: Eukaryota > Metazoa > Chordata > Actinopteri > Salmoniformes > Salmonidae > Oncorhynchus > Oncorhynchus nerka. The sequence goes on along the minus strand of NC_088421.1, from coordinate 20,527,832 downwards.
TTGATACATTCTAGTTGATACACTCTATTTGAAATACACTCTAGTTGATACACATTCCAGTTGATACACTCTAGTTGATACATACTAGTTGAAAACACTCAAATTGATACACTCTAGTTGATACACTCTAGTTGATACACATTCTAGTTGATACACATTCTAGTTGATACACATTCCAGTTGATACACTTTCTAGTTGAAACACACTAGTTGATACACATGCTAGTTGATACACACCCTAGTTGATACACCCTAGTTGATACACATTCTAGTTGAAACACACTCTACTTGATACACTCTAGTTGATACACTCTAGTTGATACACACTGGTTGATACACATTTTAGATGAGATACACACTCTAGTTGATACACATTCTACTTGATACACTCTAGTTGATACACATTCTAGTTGATACACATTCTAGTTGATACACATTCCAGTTGATACACTTTCTAGTTGAAACACACTAGTTGATACACATGCTAGTTGATACACACCCTAGTTGATACACCCTAGTTGATACACATTCTAGTTGAAACACACTCTAGTTGATACACTCTAGTTGATACATTCTAGTTGATACACTCTATTTGAAATACACTCTAGTTGATACACATTCCAGTTGATACACTCTAGTTGATACACTCAAATTGATACACACTAGTTGATACACTCTAGTTGATACACACTAGTTGATACACACTCTAGTTTAAACACTCCAGTTGAAATACACTCTAGTTGAAACATTCAGTTGATACACTCTATTTGAAACACACTCTAGTTGATACACATTCCAGTTCATACACTCTAGTTGATACACATTCTAGTTGATACATTCTAGTTGATACACATTCCAGTTCATACACTCTAGTTGATACACATTCCAGTTCATACACTCTAGTTGATACACATTCCAGTTCATACACTCTAGTTGATACACTCTAGTTGATACACATTCTAGTTGATACACTTTCTAGTTGAAACACACTAGTTGATACACATGCTAGTTGATACACACCCTAGTTGATACACCCTAGTTGATACACATTCTAGCTGAAACACACTCTAGTTGATACACTCTAGTTGATACATTCTAGTTGAAACACTCTGGTTGAAACACACTCTAGTTGATTCACATTCTAGATGAAACACACTCTAGTTGATACACACTAGTTGATACATATTTTAGATGAGATACACATTCTACTTGAAACACACTCTAGTTGAAACACATTCTAGTTGATACACATTCTAGTTGAAACACATTCCAGTTGATACACTTTCTAGTTGAAACACACTAGTTGATACACATGCTAGTTGATACACACCCTAGTTGATACACCCTAGTTGATACACATTCTAGTTGAACCACACTCTAGTTGATACACTCTAGTTGATACACTCTAGTTGATACATTCTAGTTGATACACTCTATTTGAAATACACTCTAGTTGATACACATTCCAGTTGATACACTCTAGTTGATACACTCTAGTTGATACATACTAGTTGAAAACACTCAAATTGATACACTCTAGTTGATACACTCTAGTTGATACACATTCTAGTTGATACACATTCTAGTTGATACACTCTAGTTGATACACTCTAGTTGATACATTCTAGTTGATACACTCTATTTGAAATACACTCTAGTTGATACACATTCCAGTTGATACACTCTAGTTGATACACTCTAGTTGATACATACTAGTTGAAAACACTCAAATTGATACACTCTAGTTGATACACTCTAGTTGATACACATTCTAGTTGATACACATTCTAGTTGATACACATTCCAGTTGATACACTTTCTAGTTGAAACACACTAGTTGATACACATGCTAGTTGATACACACCCTAGTTGATACACCCTAGTTGATACACATTCTAGTTGAAACACACTCTAGTTGATACACTCTAGTTGATACACTCTAGTTGATACATTCTAGTTGATACACTCTATTTGAAACACACTCTAGTTGATACGCATTCCAGTTGATACACACTCTAGTTGATACACTCTAGTTGATACATACTAGTTGATACACTCTAGTTGATACATTCTAGTTGAAACACACTCTAGTTGATTCACATTCTAGATTAAACATACTCTAGTTGATACACACTAGTTGATACACATTTTAGATGAGATACACACTCTAGTTGATACACATTCTACTTGATACAGACTCTAGTTGATACACACTCTAGTTGATACACACTAGTTGATACACATTCTAGTTGATACACACTCCAGTTGATACACTCTAGTTGATACATTCTAGTTGATACTCACTCTAGTTGAAACACTGGTTGAAACACACTAGTTGATTCACATTCTAGATTAAACATACTCTAGTTGATACACACTCTGGTTGAAACACACTCTAGTTGATTCACATTCTAGTTGATACACACTCTAGTTGATACACACTAGTTGATACACATTTTAGATGAGATACACACTCTAGTTGATACACATTCTACTTGATACACACTCTAGTTGATACACACTCTAGTTGATACACACTAGTTGATACACATTCTAGTTGATACACACTCCAGTTGATACACTCTAGTTGATACATACTAGGTGATACACTCTAGTTGATACATTCTAGTTGATACTCACTCTAGTTGAAACACTCTGGTTGAAACACACTCTAGTTGATTCACATTCTAGATTAAACATACTCTAGTTGATACACACTAGTTGATACACATTTTAGATGAGATACACACTCTAGTTGATACACATTCTAGTTGATACACACTCTAGTTGATACACATTCTACTTGATACACACTCTAGTTGATACACACTCTAGTCGATACACACTAGTTGATACTCACTCCAGTTGAAACTCATTCTAGTTGATACACACACTAGTTGATACACATTCTAGTTGATACACATTCTAGTTGATACACACTCCAGTTGAAACACATTCTAGTTGATACACACACTAGTTGATACACATTCTAGTTGATACACACTCCAGTTGAACCACATTCTAGTTGATACATACACTAGTCGAAACACATTCTAGTAGATACACACTCTAGTTGAAACACATTCTAGTTGACACACACTCTAGTTGATTCCCACTAGTTGAAACACTCTAGTTGAAACACACTCTAGTTGACAAAGCGATAAATTGTCCGTCTCAAAGTGACAGGGACAGGGACAGAGACAGTACGGGGACATTGACACTGACAGGGACAGGAGAGGTGACAGTGACCAAAGCTGCTGCCTGGCTACCGCGTCTCTCTCAAGTCCCTCTGCGGCTGTTTCGGCACCATCACTCTACGGGGCTTAAGCTGCCATCAGCGGCAGACATTTTACATTCCGCCGGCGTATCCTAATGAGAGGCGTGGAGCTGACTGTCTGACACTGTTGGACCGCATCAATCCAAACTTTGTCTCTTAATCCTCTCCTGCCAGGCGCACGCTGGCCTGCCTCCTTCCTCCTGCCGGCGGTCAGAGCCCTTGGGGAAGGGGGCGGGATGGTCAACGGGTGGGTACACACACTTACTCAATCACATCCACACACTCACATACTTACACAATCACACAAACACACAGAGTTTAAATTCTCACTGTTTTTGTCAGACGAGCTAGCTAGCCCAGGGGAAGTCCATGGACTGCATCCTGTCTGAGAAGCTTTGGACTGCTAGTCTCAGATCACTCATTCATGCCAATTACCCACCCAGCACACACACAGATGTAGCATGCCTGTCATATTACCACCCATGACCTTCTCCATATCTGGGGAATGTGATCACATAGACTCAGTGCTGTCCAGAAGTTGAGTGATGGCCCATTTAAATGTTCAGGCCCAGTGTGAAATATCCCTATACCTTCCCCCATACTGATTACCTACATGGGAAAGGTAGCTTATAAATAATGAGAGAGCAGGTTATTGAGAGAATGCATGATTAGCAACTGCCACTGTCATCCTCAAAGAGACTGTGTAGTACTGTCGTAATTAACACTATTAACCTTGCCAAGGGTTTGCCTACAGATGTGTCAGAGGCAGTGAATGTTCCAGTCCCTGTGCTGCGCTGATGTTGAGCCAAAACGTGTATAGGGACTGTAACTAACATTGCATTTGAGAAACATAAGAAACCAGGCTCAGGACCTATGCTGCAAGTGTCTGGGCTGTGTGTGTGTGTGTGTGGGGGGGGCGATTGTGGCGGTGGCGGCTCCCCAGGCCAGTGATGGATGGCGAGGCAGGGCTCAAACAGCTCTGGGCGCTGATAGAGAGAGAGAGAGAGCCTTATCGCCCAGATCAAATTCACACACCTCCACCCCCTCTTACCAGCACCCCCTCCTCCTCCTCCCCTCCTATCATCTAAAATCTATTATCAGTATTTTTGGAGAGGGAGAGGACCGCACTCCAAAGGAGCCAGTCGATTGGTCAAATGTCTAAACCAAAACCACAGCAGTTTGTGGTCAGCAATGGCTTAAGAGTGAGGGAATAGGGGTTTAAGATAAACCTTTATTCTAAAGAAAATATTGATGCAATCAGACAGTAACTAAGACTCCCATATAAATCATCTTGACTAAGCATTACGTTGTCACATGGGCTCGCCAAGATAAACCGATTTAAAAACATTTTAAAAACATCAAAAACACACATTAGGGTAAATCCGGGACATGAGAGAATTATGTTGAAATAATATGAGTTTGCCAGCGTCTGCGGATTGGTAACTGACTGTTTGCACACTGTCCCAAGGACACTCCTGACACTGTAGCGAGAGTAAACAGCAGCCAGCCAGCGAGACAACCCTGTCCATGGTGTTTGCTCACTCACTGTGATCCTCAGCGAGAAACCCTTGTGAATCCTGGGTAAATATGGCAGAGTGAGAGCCCGGTCCGGTCTGAGGCTGGGCCGCCATGCTGTCAACATGGAGCTATGCAAACACGCAACAAGACAGAGAGTAAGGCTCCGTGTAGCAGGCCTACAGTATGAGTGCATGTCTGCATCCTGACTGGGACCTTTCCTAGTGCTACCCCCCTAAACACTGACCTCCAGGTGACTGATAGCTAACCAGACAGATCATCTTCTACTAGGACACCCCTGAGTGGACACTGTCAGTGTTGTACTGTAGGGGCAGAGAAAGGGTAAGAGGTGTGTATGGACTGGAGAAACCCATGCCATGTCACAGGCAATTTCATGCCATTGAGAGTGTGTTAACCAGACAGGTGTCAAGTCCTCCCCCGTAGACAGCAGTGAGATAGGACACAGCAGATAGGATTAACCTGTTCTAGCCACTTGTGTCCTGGATCCTGAACAGCTGTAATGGTACATAAATATACCATCATGCGGTCTGTCTGTCACTTATACAGAACACGCTTTCTACTATCACCTTTTCCAAACATCAGATATTCCTCTACATGTATATGCAGTATTCCAGGCATGGATTAAACATCCATTTGAAACTCTCTACAGCCCAGCATGAGATAAGCTATTCACACATTTTGGTATTCCATCTATAGTCTGTTACGATGCTGCTTTTGAGGAACCAGTGCAGACCGAATGAATATTGAGTATTGGGGCAGTAGGCTGATAAAGTTGATTGATGATGAACAGCTGAAGGGTAAGGCAGATCACACAGACTCCTTAACACCCCTAAAACGTAAACAATATAAACTTAAGTCAATTGTATTTGTGTTCCACTGTGAGTCCTGTAATGGTCATAAATCAACCACTGAAATGTTTTCCAGACAGTGGCTCCTCTAGAATATTCAACCAGTGCTGGCTTCCTACCTATCGATGGAGAGAGAAAAAGGGAGAGCAATTTAAAAACAATTTAAGACAGGTAACTGGAGAGGAGGGGTAATTTAGTTGGAACCTATTATCCCTACTATCGATGCCTGTCTATTCCCTTCCTGATGCTAGCCAATAAGACACTAGGAGCTTTTCACCACGCAGGGCTTGGCTATCGTCCCTAAAACACTTCTTCCAATGTGACCTGAATCTCTCCCATTAAACCCACCGACTGCTAAGGAGGCTCAAATACATGATACATACTGCATGCCGTGAAAAATATATTACTCTACTAATAAATATCCACTTTAGCAATTAAACTGTCTGTATTCAAAACTGATCTATCATATAGTATATATATATTTTATTTATTCCTTCCTCACCATCTTAAATAAGCATGCCCCATTCAAGAAATGTAGAACCAGGAACAGATATAGTCCTTGGTTCTCTCCAGACCTGACTGCCCTTAACCAACACAAAAACATCCTGTGGCGTTCTGCATTAGCATCGAACAGCCCCTGGATATGCAGCTTTTCAGGGAAGTTAGAAACCAATATACACAGGCAGTTAGAAAAGCCAAGCAAGCTTTTTCAATCAGAAATTTGCTTCCTGCAACACAAACTCAAAAAAGTTTAAGAATAAGAACACCTCCTCCCAACTGCCCACTGCACTGAGGATAGGAAACTCACCACCGATAAATCCACTATAATTGAGAATTTCAATAAGCATTTTTCTACGGCTGGCCATGCTTTCCACCTGGCTACCCCTACCTCGGTCAACAGCACTGCACCCCCCACAGCAACTCGCCCAAGCCTTCCCCATTTCTCCTTCTCCCAAATCCAGTCAGCTGATGTTCTGAAAGAGCTGCAAAATCTGGACCCCTACAAATCAGCCGGGCTAGACAATCTGGACTAGAGGTCGACCGATTATGATTTTTCAACGCCGATACCGATACCGATTATTGGACGACCAAAAAAACCAAAGCCGATTAATCGGCCAATTTTTATTTATTTATTTATTTATTTGTAATAATGACAATTACAACAATACTGAATGAACACTTATTTTAACTTAATATAATACATCAATAAAATCAATTTAGCCTCAAATAAACAATTAAACATGTTCAATTTGGTTTAAATAATGCAAAAACAAAGTGTTGGAGAAGAAAGTAAAAGTGCAATATGTGCCATGTAAGAAAGTTTTAGTTCCTTGCTCAGAACATGAGAACATATGAAAGCTGGTGGTTCCTTTTAACATGAGTCTTCAATATTCCCAGGTAAGAAGTTTTAGCAGGCAGTTAACCCACTGTTCCTAGGCCGTCATTGAAAATACGATTTTTTTCTTAACTGACTTGCCTAGTTAAATAAAGGTGAAATAAAAATGTAAAAATAAAAATAGGCTGGGTCGACACTGGAACAGGTTCTCATACCTGATAATCTATGGCCAGAATAACAAGAGTGTAGCATTTCGAGAATAAGGGAACCTTCCAGCCTCCAGCACCCTCTTGTTTGAATAAGGGGATCTTCTAGCCTCCAGCACCCTCTTGTTTGAATAAGGGGATCTTCTAGCCTTCAAATCAAATCAAATTGATTTATAAGCACTTTTTACATCAGCTGATGTCACAAAGTGCTATACAGAATCCCAGCCTAAAACTCCAAACAGCAAGCAATGCTGATGTATAAACATCTGCAACAGGTCAGCACCTCAGTAGTAAATGTCAGTTGGCTTTCATATCCGAGCATTCAGAGTTAGAGACAGCAGGTGCGGTAGAGAGAGAGAGTCGAAAACAGCAGGTCCGGGACAAGGTAGCACGTCCAGTGAACAGGTCAGGATTCCATAGCCCCAGGCAGAACAGTTGAAACTGGAGCAGCAGCACAGCCAGGTGGACTGGGGACAGCAAGAAGTCATCCGGCCAGGTAATCCTGAGGCATGGTCCTAGTGCTCAGAATCAGAGAGAGCATACTTAAATTCACACAGGACACCGAATAAGACAGGAGAAATACTCCAGACTTAACAGACTGACCCTAGCCCCCTGACACATAAACTACTGCAGCATAAATACTGGAGACTGAGACAGGAGGGGTCGGGAGACACGAAGGAACCCGTCCGTCGATACCCCCGGACAGAGCCAAACAGGCAGGATATAACCCCACCCACTTTTCCAAAGCACAGCCCCCACACGACTAGAGGGAAATCTTCAAATCACCAACTTACTACCCTGAGAAAAGGCTGAGTATAGCCCACGAAGATCTCCCCCATGGCACAAACCCGAGGGGGCCCCCAAACCCGGACAGGAAGATCACGTCAGTGACTCAACTCACTCAAGTGACGAACCCCTCCTAGGGATGGGATGGAAGAGCACCAGTAAGCCAGTGACTCAGCCCCCGTAATAGGGTTGGAGGCAGAGAATCCCGGTGGAGAGAGGGGAACCGGCCAGGCAGAGACAGCAAGGGCGGTTCGTTGCGCCAGTGCCTTTACGTTCACCATCAATACCTTCAGCACCCTCTTGTTAGAATAAGGGGATATTCTAGCCTCCAGCACCCTCTTGTTAGAATAAGGGGATCTTCTAGCCTCCAGAGCCCTCTTGTTAGAATAAGCAGATATTCTAGCCTCCAGCACCCTCTTGTTAGAATAAGGGGATCTTCTAGCCTCCAGCACCCTCTTGTTAGAATAAGGGGATCTTCTAGCCTCCAGCACCCTCTTGTTAGAATAAGGGGATCTTCTAGCCTCCAGCACCCTCTTGTTAGAATAAGAGGATCTTCTAGCCTCCAGCATCCTCTTGTTAGAATAAGGGGATCTTCTATCCAACTGCTACTACTGCTTTCTCTTTAATGACTTCCTCTGCTATGTCGGTTTGGGCACCTCTCCTAATACAACACCTAGAATAAGCCTCTCTAGCCTGGCATTGCCAGGTTGATCACATCCTCTCTTCCCCCAGGGTGTGGAGGAGAGAGAACGAAGGAGAGTTTAGGGAGGACAGAAGGTGTCCACTGATAAGGAGCAGGTGGTACCCTCCTCTGTGTCTCAAGGCTGCAGCAGTTTCAGTAGCAGAGAGCCCTGCCTCGTGCTTCCCTGTGCTACCTACCTGGCACCCAGAATCATGCACCTGCCTGCTGCTCTCTATCAATGCTGGTTAAGACAGCAGATACATGATCAATAGGCTCCTCTCCCACATCAATAACATCATGATCAAAGACTACAGCACAAAATTAAGTTCAGTGATGAAGATTGTGTTGTGGGTGAAAACACGGTGGAATCAGTGCACAGCAAAGGCTGGTATGGTCAGCACAGCGGAATAGACATGGTCGATCAGCATGGATCAGGGGATCAGTTTGAGCCAGCCAGTTGAACAATCCCTAATGCAGATCACATAATGAGTAGTAGCAAATACAGACAACTCTTCTGCAGGCCTATTGCATGTGTCTGAGGATGAGTCATTATATTGTTAACTGAGCCAGCATAGGGAATGGTCTACTTTCTAACTAACCACATGTCACTGGCCCTGTGCTGGGGGAGTACTGATGAGGCCAACCAGGTCAGAGAAAAATCCTAATTTGATCCAATTAAAGCAGTGCAGTCAATTTCAGTAACACCCCATACCCTCTTCCTTCCCCTCTTCATCCAAACATGGTATAAATCATAAAGACATTAAATAAGCTGTGAATAAATTAAGCCAAGCAATGTTTTAATTTCCAATTACAGCTCTACCCTCAAACACACACACCCACATATAGTGCCTTCAGAAAGTATTCACACCCCTTGACTTTTTCTACATTTTGTTGTGTTACAAAGTGGGATTAAAATGGATATAATTGTATTTTTTTCCAAAGATCTACACAAAATACTCTGTAATGTCAAAGTGGAAGATTCTTACATTTGTAAAAAAATATATATATATATGAAAAATAAAAGACAAATATATCTTCATTAGATAAGAATTTGACCCCCTGAGTCAATACATGCTACAATCACCTTTGGCAGCAATTACAGCATTTCTTTCTGGGTAAGTCTTTAAGAGCTTTTGTCACGTTCTGACCTTTATTTCCTTTGTTTTGTCATTATTTAGTATGGTCAGGGCGTGAGTTGGGTGGGCAGTCTATGTTTGTTTTTCTAGGTTTTGGGTATTTCTATGTTTCGGCCTAGTATGGTTCTCAATCAGAGGCAGGTGTCATTAGTTGTCTCTGATTGAGAATCATACTTAGGTAGCCTGGGTTTCACTGTGTGTTTGTGGGTGATTGTTCCTGTCTTTGTGTTTGCACCAGATGGGACTGTTTTAGGTTTTCTCACGTTTGTTGTTTTTGTTAGTTATCGCATGTGTAGTTTCTTTATAAATTAAAGAACATGAATAACCACCACGGTGCATTTTGGTCCGCTTCTCCTTCACCACAGGAAAACCCTTACAGAATCACCCACCAACCAAGGACCAAGCGGTGTGGTAACGAGCAGCAGCAGGAGCAGCAGCAGCAGCAGTGGGAGAGGCTGCACTACTTGGAGAATATGGCCTATACTACTTGGGAGGAAATAGACAGGTGGGCGGTCGACCCAGGGAGAGTACCGGAGCCCGCCTGGGATTCGATGGAGCAGTGCGCGGAAGGTTACAGGAGAATGAGGTTGGCGAAGCAAGCACGGCGGCGCGGACGGAGGCCCGAGAGTCAGCCCCAAAAATGTATTGGGGGGGGCACAGGGGGAGTGTGGCAGTCAGACCTGAGCCAACTCCCCCCGTTTATCGTGAGGAGCCAAGGAGGAGCTCAGAACCAGAGCTGGTGTTGGAGGTGAGCGAAGCAGAGACTGTGAAGGAGTTAATGGGGAAATTGGAGGAGAGAGATATGAGGGAGTTGCTGGTTTGGTGCATTAGGCACGACATTCGCCCGACGGAGCGTGTCAGGGATTTAATGGCACCTGGGTCAGCTCTCCATACTCATCCTGAGGTGCGTGCTAGGGGTCTGGTGAAGACTGTGCCAGCCTCACGCACCAGGCCTCCTGTGGATCTCCCTAGCCTTGCACGTCCTGTGCCATCTCAGCACTACAGTGCTCCTAGCAGTGCTAACCGTGGCAGGCGTGGTGCTGGTCAGGCACCGTGTTATGCGGTGGTTCGCATGGGGTCCCCAGTACGCGTGCTTAGCCCGGTGCGCTACACCCCAGCTTCCCACATCTGCCGGGCTAGGGTGAAGATCCAGCCAGGGCGGTTGGTGCCAGCCCTGCTCTCAAGATCTCCAGTACGCCTTCACGGTCCGGTCCATCCAGTGCCACCTCCACACACCAGCCCTCCGGTGGCAACTCCCCGCACCAGGCTTCCTGTGTGTGTCCTCGGCCCAGTACCACCAGTGCCAGCACCACGCATCAGGCCTACAATGCGCCTCGCCTGTCCGGCGCTGCTGCCGGAGTCTCCCGCCTGTCCGGCGCTGCTGCCGGAGTCTCCCGCCTGTCCGGCGCTGCTGCCGGAGTCTCCCGCCTGTCCGGCGCTGCTGCCGGAGTCTCCCGCCTGTCCGGCGCTGCTGCCGGAGTCTCCCGCCTGTCCGGCGCTGCTGCTGGAGTCTGAGGCGCCAGAGCCCCTCAGCCCAGAGCACCTGCCCCTCTGTCCCGAGCTGCCCCTCTGTCCCGAGCTTCTGTCCCTCTGTCCAGAGCTTCTGTCCAGAGCTTCTGTCCCTCTGTCCCGAGCTGCCCCTCTGTCCAGAGCTTCCGCCCCTCTGTTCCGAGCTGCCCCTCTGTCCAGAGCTTCCGCCCCTCTGTCCCGAGCTGCCCTTCTGTCCAGAGCTTCCGCCCCTATGTCCCGAGCTGCACCTCTGTCCAGTGGGGTCATTAAGACTGGTGGCCATGGTTAGAAAGCCACGGAGGCGGACAATAAGGCGGACTAACACAATGGTGAAGTGGGGTCCGCGTCCCGCGCCAGAGCCGCCACCGCGGACAGACGCCCACCCAGACCCTCCCCTATAGGTTAAGGTTTTGCGGCCGGAGTCCGCACCTTTGGGGGGGGGGGGGGGGTACTGTCACGTTCTGACCTTTATTTCCTTTGTTTTGTCATTATTTAGTATGGTCAGGGTGGGCAGTCTATGTTTGTTTTTCTAGGTTTTGGGTATTTCTATGTTTCGGCCTAGTATGGTTCTCAATCAGAGGCAGGTGTCATTAGTTGTCTCTGATTGAGAATCATACTTAGGTAGCCTGGGTTTCACTGTGTGTTTGTGGGTGATTGTTCCTGTCTCTGTGTTTGCACCAGATGGGACTGTTTTAGGTTTTCTCACGTTTGTTGTTTTTGTTAGTTATCGCATGTGTAGTTTCTTTATAAATTAAAGAACATGAATAACCACCATGCTGCATTTTGGCCCGCTTCTCCTTCACCACAGGAAAACCCTTACAGCTTTCCACACCTGGATTATGTTATTTTCAAAATGTCAAATTGGTTGTTGCTCATTGCTAGACAACCATTGCTAGACAAACATTCACTGTCTTCTTGGTAAGCAACTCCAGTGTAGATTTGGCCTTGTGTTTTAGGTTTTTCTCCTGCTGAAAGGTGAATTCATCACCCAGTGTTTGGTGGAAAGCAGACTGAACCAGGTTTTCCCTCGAAGGATTTTACAAGCATACCCACATTATGCAGCCACCACTATGCTAGAAAATAGAGGTACTCAGTAACGTATTGTATTTGCCCCAAACATAAAGCTTTATATTCAGGACAAAAACATGTTTTGCAGTATTACTTTAGTGCCTTGTTTTGGAATATTTTTATTCTGTTATAGGCTTCCTTCTTTTCACTTTGTCTGTTAGGTTAGTATAGCAGTGTAACTACAATGTTGTTGATCCATCCTCAGTTTTCTCCTATCACAGCCATTAAACTGTTTTAAAGTCACCATTGTCCTCGTGGTGAAATCCCTGAGCGTTTTTCTGAGTTAAGAAGGACGTCTGTATCTTTGTAGTGACTGGGTGTATTGAGACACCATCCAAAGTGTAATTAATAACTTCACTACGCTCAAAGGTATAATAAATGTCTGCTTTTTTAATGTGAGGCATTGGAAAAGCTCCATGGTCTTTGTGGTTGAATCCGCGTTTGAAATTCACCGCTGGACTGAGGGACATTACAGGCTATTGCGCGTGGGGTACAGAGCTGGGGTAGTCATTCAAAAATCATATTAAACACTACTAAACACAGTTTTTGCAACTAATGTGACTTGTTAAGCAATATTTCCTCCTGAAGTTATTTAGGCTTGCCATAACAAAGGGGTTGAATACTGACTCAAGACATTTGAGCTTTCATTTATAAAAATTAACATTTTTACATTATGTGGTATTGTGTGTAGACCAGTGACAAAACATCTCAATGTAATCCATTTTAAATTCCGCTTGTAACACAACATGTGGAAGAAGTCAAGGGGTGTGAATACTTTCTGAAGGTTTTGTACATGAAAGGCCAGAGGGTGTATTAAATGACTGTGTCGCAGCCCTGTCAAGATTGAAATTCAGCAGGAAGGTTTATTATGACCATAAAAAGAGGGATCTGTTGTCACTGACAAAAGCCTATGGAGGATCTTCACATGACACAGAGAGTGGAAAAACATGAAGTGGTGCCAGGAGACCACACACACCCTCCAATGACACTTTCTACCCAAACTCCGCCACATGATGACAGGAGATAGATGACTGCGATTAAAAAGTTACAGAAAATTAACATTTAACAAGTGATTCATGCATTCTAAACAGTCATCTGAATATGAAAAAGTAAACGGATAAGGTGCTTAATAGTATTGTGAGGGATAGTTTGACATTTGTATTTTGTCCAAACCAGGCCGTTCCAATTGGAAATGTTTCAAACCCTCATCATCAAAGGGTTTCTAACGGAACATTATTGGTCTTTTGAAACAGGAAGTGAAATGTAAGTACAAGTGAATGTTAAATGAGAACAGAACTTCACCATAGAGTTAATTTCAAACATCTGTTCTTTAATTAAGGTTCAAAAGGTCCAGAAAAACAAAATGCTTTTATTTCCTTTTCGAAACAGAAACATAGGAATCATACAATTGAAACACTTAGAATGAGCATTGATTGAATTCACATACAGGCAAAATCATTGAAAACCATTGTAAAAAGAACAACAGTTGAACTTATGCAACACAGTGAATTAAAGGTACTACATGTAACAACTCAACAACGAACCGTCTCTTGTCAAATTGACTGGAGCCAGCAAATCTTGTTGTCAAATTGACTGGAGCCAGCAAATCTCGTTGTCAAATTGACTGGAGCCAGCAAATCTTATTGTCAAATTGACTGGAGACAGCAAATCTTATTGTCAAATTGACTGGAGACAGCAAATCTTATTGTCAAATTGACTGGAGCCAGCAAATCTCGTTGTCAAATTGACTGGAGCCAGCAAATCTTATTGTCAAATTGACTGGAGACAGCAAATCTTATTGTCAAATTGACTGGAGACAGCAAATCTTATTGTCAAATTGACTGGAGACAGCAAATCTTATTGTCAAATTGACTGGAGACAGCTAATCTTATTGTCAAATTGACTGGAGACAGCAAATCTTATTGTCAAATTGACTGGAGACAGCAAATCTTATTGTCAAATTGACTGGAGACAGCCAATCTTTATTGTCAAATTGACTGGAGACAGCAAATCTTATTGTCAAATTGACTGGGGCCAGCAAATCTTATTGTCAAATTGACTGGGGCCAGCAAATCTTATTGTCAAATTGACTGGAGACAGTAAATCTTATTGTCAAATTGACTGGAGACAGCAAATATTATTGTCAAATTGACTGCGGCCAGCAAATCTTATTGTCAAATTGACTGCGGCCAGCAAATCTTATTGTCAAATTGACTGGAGACAGCAAATCTTATTGTCAAATTGACTGGAGACAGCAAATCTTATTGTCAAATTGACTGGAGACAGCAAATCTTATTGTCAAATTGACTGGAGACAGCAAATCTTATTGTCAAATTGACTGGAGACAGCAAATCTTATTGTCAAATTGACTGGAGACAGCAAATCTTATTGTCAAATTGACTGGGCCAGCAAATCTTATTGTCAAATTGACTGGAGACAGCAAATCTCTCAAATCTGACTGGTCTGTGGTTGAATTGACAAGAGATTTGCTTGCCTCAGTCAATTAGCCAACATTTCAGTTATCTTTCAGTTTTTAAACAACTTATTGGCTGACCTTGGTTCAATTATTTGAATTCCATTTAGTTTTTTCTGTGAGCTCAGTAGGAAGTTGTAGTTTCCAACAGGCCAATATTCTACATCGTTTAGTGCAGAAAACGTGGTAATTAACTACAATGACCATAATCCATTGCATGCCTACTTGTCTGGTCTGTGTGGGGCATACACAGAGGGAGAGAAGAGAAGAGACAAAAAAACACGTGATAGAGCAGTTGCGTGAGGTATCTCTACCTGAAAATACATGATCTAAGTGAAGCTGCTACTCTATGTTATTATGCATGTCACTTTAATAACTCTACCCACATGAATATATATACCTCAATTACCTCGACTAAATGGCATCCCCTGTATATAGCCTCGCTATTGTTGTTTTACTGCTGCTCTTTAATTATTTGTTACTTTTATTTCTTATTTTTTTAGGTATTTTTCTTAAAACTGGTTGGTTATGGTCTTGTAAGTAAGCATTTCACTGTAAGGTTGTTACGGATACAGGTATCCTGTGTCTGTGTGTATATGTATCCTGTGTTCTTTTCTCTCCTTCTCCCCTCACAGGTGAAAATCATCACTCCCCAATCAGTCACTAATCCAATCATCAATCAGAAGACACACCTCCTCCTGTTTCCTACCCAATCACAGTTCCTTTCCCTTGGTTTAAAAACCCCATCATTTGTTTGCTCTAGAGCTAAATCTCTCTGTAAATGCCATGTCTGTAGGTTGCTGTGTTTCACGCTCTCTTTGTGTATTAACCTCTCTTTTGTTTGAGCACCTCCATAGCACTTTGTCATCACCTGTGAGTATTGTTTTTGGTTATGGTGTTTGTGTTTGATTGCTGGTGGGAAAAGGGGAAACCAAGACAAGTCGCCCATGGGCATACACTACCCGTAGGTAGACTTTGGTAAATACACTAGTTAGAACTGGGCAGACCACCCACTGTATTTTTGGTTAGTTAGCTGTTAAAGTAGGCTAGTCTAGCTTTTTTTTTTTTTTTTTAATACTTATTGTTTCTTTCCTTGGGTCCAGCTCAGCCCCTTTTCCTGCTCCCCCCATTACCGTGTGTTTACAAATAAACCTTGAGTTTGACGGTAGATTTCAGTTGTCGTAGTTTTGTTCGCACTTTTACTTTGTCACTATTAGAATTTGCATGAGTTATGTTACGGGTCTCATTACCATCCCCCTCCTAGACTGTCGGGCCAAAAGGGATTCGTAACAGTCTACACCAGTTGTATTCGGCACATGACAAAATTTGTATTGGTATCAGCAATCATAAAATGTATTTAACTAGGCAAGTCCGTTAAGAACAAATTCTTATTTACAATGACTGCCTCCACCGGCCAAACCCGGACGACGCTGTGCCAATTGTGCGCCGCCCTATGGGACTCTCAATCAAGGCCGGTTGTGATACAGCTGAGATGCAGTGCCTTAGATCGCTGCGCCACTCGGGAGCCCTAAATGTGCCTTATTTACTTTGAAGAATCACCAAAAAAAGTGATAATGCCAGACAGCAGCTCTATATAGATGAGATGACTTGGAATGAAATGAAGTCATCAAATAGAGCTAATGTAATATACACGACGGAAATATTTTATTAAAGTAATGTGAATAAATGATTATATGTAGTAAGGGGCAGTCTACTGTCATGGGACTTTAATTCATTGTTTATTCTGTGTTACAGCATTCAACCCATAATGCATTTGTTTTAACATTCTGGAAAAAATATTGTAAAAAACTATCATTCCACCATTAAAACGTTGATATATTAAGGAAAGGTTCTGAAATTACAATGTTAATATTACATCTCTTTAATACTCACAAAACTGTCTCAAAGTCAAGACGAGGCGAACCCACACTTTAGAAGACAAGGATATCCCAGTTTATTTTAAGAGACATTGGTTGTCAGTTAATTTAACTGGCTTACATGCAGATCTTATCTGACAGGCTGCTTAAAACAAAGACATGCCAGGAAAAACAAGTCAACAAATTAATGGAAACAATAACCCCGGGAAAAAAGGCACATTTCACAACTCCAAAGAAGAGTCAGACACACGCATTTAAAATCTTTTCGAAGTGACACACTGACACAAGAATACACACAGACAAACACTCTCAAACAGTTCAAATTTGCTTGAAATCTTACTTCCCCAACCCAGTTCAAAACATATTGCACATTTGTATTGAAAAGAAGATGAGGAAAAATAAGAGTAACTATCCACCACAATCTGGAAGCTTAAAGGAACAACTGACTACAACATTTTGAAAGGAGCTGCATGCAGAAATGTAATGTTGACAATAATTACCAGAAGGAACCCAAGATTGAGAGAAGCAGTGTTACAGAAATAGTCACACTTTTTCTGTCCTAACACACACAATACCATCAATATGCTACAATGCATGACTATTAGTCTAATGCATTTTAAATAGTGTCAAGCTGTATATGTTGATGGGTTATGAATACCATAGTTATCAACCCTTACAAACATCTTGATGATAAACCATTTGCAAAAGTCTACGTAAAACACACAAGGTCAAACCCAAGGCAATTATGTGCAAACTTGTGCAATGTTGCAGGTGCAAACCATGAATGGCAATAAGTATTTCCCTTTTTGACCAGGTGAGTGCTCATGACAGCCAGCTAACGATACACTTTAGCTATTACTTTAGCACTTACATAGTAAAAGAGAACCACTATTCTAAATGTGACCATGTAATATGGAACCCTACACCACAAAACATGATTTACATTCCCCAACAACAATACTGTTTCAAAGATATGACTCCTGTAGTTGGGCTCCAAACTTGATGACAATAATAGGACATAATATATATTCTATAGAGCAGAGATATAAATAGATATATAGAACCAGAGTATATGACAATGAGACAGAAGCGTATAACGTGGGCATGAGCAGAGCTCAGGGCGAAGAGGCTGTTCCCAAGTCTGGAAGTAAAATCTAATTAGTCGATCAAACTGAGCTACCAGGAAACTGTATTAAAACCTCAAGTAAAGAGCTGTCAACAAATCAGAAAGCTGAGAAATTCTCGTTGCGAGCATGAGACAGATGGTTAAAATCAAATCAAACTTTATTTGCCACATGCGCCGAATACAACAAGTGTAGACTTTACCGTGAAATGCTTACTTACAAGACCTTAACCAACAGTGCAGTTCATGGTATGAGAAAACCAGTGATTGCAAAAATAGATATACTGGGACTACTGTAGAGGCATCTTTGTGGTACATTAGGCACTGTGCCAGCTGGCTCCTGGTGATGTAGCCAACATAAACCTTCCTGTGTCCATTGATAATTTTCTGGGGTTAAAGTTCAACAAAGAGCAGTCAGGTGCTGACATGGAGTAGATGAAGGGCTGATGATTTGGTGGTGAACAGTAAAACATGAGGGTGGTATGTGTACAGAGTTTGAACTCAAGATCGGTCTCCTGATGACCAGAGACGGAGCTCTGTCATCAGGCCCATCAGTCAGGGATCTGTCATGGACAAAGGTTCATTGTTCACAGGGAAGACAAGGAGAACTGAGGCAGAGCCACCAGTGAGGAATGTAGAAATGCCAGCCATAATAAACTGATTATAAGAGATTCATTTAGCTTGCTTTTTTCACCATCCCAAGTTCATTTTAAAGCCACATTAAAGTCTCTCTGCATTGCCATTAGGAACAGGAGCGTTGAGTTAGTTGTCAGGTTATATTTTTCCTCCACTCTCCATCCTCTCTCCATAGTTTCAGCATATTCTGTCTTTAGCCGCAACACTGTTTCTGAAGGTCCAGAGGAACACTGACACCTCCCTGCTCTATCCTTCCTTCAGTTATTGTGGATTTAAAATGAGGCATTTGGAAACAAGTTGACCAGCTCTTTGTATATGCTTAAAAACAGTGCTGTTGTGTAGTGCAATGCCTTGCTAATACAGTCTGATTGTTCAGCTTGTATTTTTCTACAGAGGGACACTGGAACAGAGTGAACAAGGTCCTCTTCCTTGTGTTCCTACATACGGTAGCAGCTTTCATACAATCACAAGATATTTGGTCCCTTTCCACAAATGATATAGATTACTCTTAAAATGGGTGATCTGCAGTTGATACATCTATTAATTATATGTGCCCATTGATTATTGAAGAATATAACATGTAAATGCCTCATCCGCTTAGTTCAACTCTCACAACTGACCAGTACCTATAATATAAGCTTGTTGTACTCCAATGTTATAAACAAAGTAAATGTAAATAAACACTAAACTATCATTTTGATATCATGGATGGCTAGTCCATGAATTTGATAATGGTTACATTTCTCCAGTCCCATCTTTTTTACTGACACAGGGGTGGGGAGGACACTTTATAATGGTTACATTTCTCCAGTCCCATCCTTTGTACTGACACAGGGGTGGGGAGGACACTTTATAATGGTTACATTTCTCCAGTCCCATCCTTTGTACTGACACAGGGGTGGGGAGGACACTTTATAATGGTTACATTTCTCCAGTCCCATCCTTTGTACTGACACAGGGGTGGGGAGGACACTGTATAATGGTTACATTTCTCCAGTCCCATCCTTTGTACTGACACAGGGGTGGGGAGGACACTTTATAATGGTTACATTTCTCCAGTCCCATCCTTTGTACTGACACAGGGGTGGGGAGGACACTTTATAATGGCTACATTTCTCCAGTCCCATCTTTTTTACTGACACAGGGGTGGGGAGGACACTTTATAATGGTTACATTTCTCCAGTCCCATCCTTTTTACTGACAGGGGTGGGGAGGACACTTTATAATGGCTACATTTCTCCAGTCCCATCTTTTTTACTGACACAGGGGTGGGGAGGACACTTTATAATGGTTACATTTCTCCAGTCCCATCCTTTTTACTGACACAGGGGTGGGGAGGACACTTTATAATGGTTACATTTCTCCAGTCCCATCCTTTGTACTGACACAGGGGTGGGGAGGACACTTTATAATGGCTACATTTCTCCAGTCCCATCTTTTTTACTGACACAGGGGTGGGGAGGACACTTTATAATGGTTACATTTCTCCAGTCCCATCCTTTTTACTGACACAGGGGTGGGGAGGACACTTTATAATGGTTACATTTCTCCAGTCCCATCCTTTGTACTGACACAGGGGTGGGGAGGACACTTTATAATGGCTACATTTCTCCAGTCCCATCCTTTGTACTGACACAGGGGTGGGGAGGACACTTTATAATGGCTACATTTCTCCAGTCCCATCTTTTTACTGACACAGGGGTGGGGAGGACACTTTATAATGGTTTCAACTGCTGATTACCGCTGTAATTAAAAGGGTTCCCATGCTACAAGAGCAGCATAAAAAGGCACACCGTTCAGCCTGTACCATGTTCTGGAAGGTCTCAGGTAGAGAGAATGTAGAAATACAAGACACCCACACAGAGAAACCGGTCTTTCACAACCAGTCCGTGTCCTCATTTCTTGGTGTCCTCCAGGATGATGTTGGCTGTGACAAACATGAGGCAGAAGGTAGCCCACACCACTACGAACCACACCCAGAAGGTGTGGCGGAACGGGGACTGGTGCTTATTGACCTCGTCCGTGCCCAGCATAGGCACCAGGTGGCGCCGGCCAAAGTACACCAGCAGGGCGGGGATGACGTACTGGATGCCCGTGCCAGCGTAGGCGCCCGTGATGCCCACCAGGGACTCCAGGTTGTGGGTGCAGAAAGCCACGATGATGGGCGGCACCAGGGTGATGAGGGGGAAGACGATGCGGTCAACCACCCAGGGGTAGGTGCCCCCGTCACGGTGGAAGAGGGTCTTCCAGTTGTTGCGCAGCGTGACTGCGATGATGGGGAAGTTGGTGCTGATGGTGAAGACTGGGAAGAGGCCCAGGAAGTAGCGCAAAGCGGGGATGTCCAGCACGTCACAGTTGTCAGTGAAGTTGAGGGTGTACATGTCGTGTAGCAGCGAGCTGTCGAAGCAGAAGATGGCTGTGAAGGAGAGCAGGCCGTAGAAGCCAAGGATGAGGACATAGTCACACACCACCAGGGTACCCACACGCCTCTTATCAGAGATGGGTGTCACCAGGGAGGGCAGGGAGTGCTGGCACATGAAGGAGTAGACACACACTCCAAACAGGTTTGGCACCCCAGAGATCTGGGCCATACGGGGGTGGCCTTCGCCCCGGCCTTTACCAATACGGATCAGAGCCAGGATAATCATCATGGTGAACGCTGAAAGACACACAGAAAAACAGCGGGTACTGGAGTTAAGTGTTGTGACAACACCAAAACAAACAAAGTAGTGTGTGTGTATACGACATTTCAAAAGGTAATCCCACAGAGGGACTGTTATAGCCTCATGCAGTTTAAATCAAGGCTATCTACTAGGAGAGTTGAAAGGGAAGCTGTTACGGTAAAATAAAGCTCAAATTTCCTTTCATTTGACAATTTAGACCAAATCAAACCCATATTTTACTTGGTTGCATGCAAACTAAAACACAAAAATCCTCAAGAGTAAAGTATAATATTTAATGTAAAAAGTGAATTAAATTGGAAGCTAAATATTGGCCAAATCTATAATACACCTACATCATCTCATAACAGTAATAGGATTGGCCAAGTAAAGAAATGACATGGAGGCATTTAAGGATACCGATAATAAATATAAATTTTTATGACATTCGACTTCGGTGTCACCCGGTTCACATTATTGTATATTTCTGATGCCAAATTGTGATCCGGTGCATGCCAACTAGGCAAAGCTACACACTGCTTAATCCCTGAATGCTTTTGATGGGTCCAGATATTGCAACATCCCAGAGGTCAGATTAGGGCCAAACCTCTGGAATGATCCCTTTATGTAGCCCTCCCCTAATCCACCCCTACCTTTCATTATAGCACCACTGTTTTAAAAAATACATTTTAAAGGGCAAGCCTTTTACCATTGCTAATCTGAAAGCGATTAATGTTGACAAGGCAAGATTGTTTAGGCCCTAATGGGCTGTGGGAGAGTGCTGAGCTGGCCAGGACGGACACATAACTCAGCTTCCTCCTCTGTCCTCCATGCTGCTAATGCCTGAGCATGGCCATCCAGGTAGAAACACAAGCCAGCATCTGTCAGCTGACTGCAGAAACAATATGCAGTCCATCTAGTTATGAACTAAACTCCCCCCCCATCAAAGGGCAGGAAGCTTTATGCCTCATGAGGATAATACTGAAACAACTTAGTAAGATATTGCCTTCCAGCTGCCTGATCCAGAAACTATCCCGCAGGCAAAGACTACAGCCTATAGGAATGCTATGGATTATATACAGTATGTGAAGGCTCTCTGACTCTCAGTTCATCCAACCCAAAGTCAGCAGAGGTTGAAGGCTGGGTGGTACAAAAGGCGTCAGCGTCTCCACCTCATACTGTTTGTTCAAAGGCCATCCCCAAATCGATTGGTGCGACTGCCTCTGTGGCTGTTGGGCTGGGCGTTACTAAATCAGAGCTTTAAGCATGGATGCCAGTCCCCCCCCCCCCAATCTCCTCACCTTCCCAAACCCAATCAGGCCATTAAACTGGGAATCAGTCACAGACGCACTCCACGGCCCACTCCTCAGCTTTCATCACACTCACACGGGGTGACGTTCAGAACGCACATTGCTTCACTACTCACCCCACTACACCATACCACTAGGACCCCACTTCAAAACACACCCACACAGCCCTGTGTAGCTATGCAGGTTAGAGTAGAGCCAAAGCGCTCTTGTACTTGCCGGCAATATCTCAACATCCATCTGGGCCCAATTGCCAGGAGAGGCAACCCATCAGTGTCAGGGGAGAGGGTGGATTGGCTCTTTAGATAGGGCCTGAGTGAGGGGCCAGCGGATTACCAATTAATCTGCAGCAACTGGGGCGGTGGGAGGGGGTATAGAGAGGAGACGTGGGAGAGGGGTGCCACTGGCAGCCTCATCCTCCTTCAAGGTCTCTCACTAGCATCAGGTGAGGTCGGGACAGGAGTGGAGTCCTCTGATCCAATCCTCCACTGTAAGTTTTTTTTACACTCTTCGGGGCACAGGTGAAATATTCCAGAGCTAGCAAGGGGGAAAGGGGCTGGGAACGTGGAGTTTTAATCTGCCCCTATTAATCAGGTACTGTGTACTTCTGCCGTGGCACTTTAATGTATGTCAGGGGGATGAAATGATTCACTCCAATTACAAGGACAAAATGTTCAGAGGAGGGGATGGGGGAAAAACGACCAATGACAGAGGTAGTAGGATAGCTAACAAGTAGTGGGATTATGCCTTTGGAGAGAACAAGCAGAAATAAGACGAGTTAACTAACAGGCTAAATGCAAACATCTTATTTTGACTAATGTGATTACTTACTCATCTTAAAATAGGACAGGATACTCTTAAAAACAAGTTTTCCCTTGGGCTTTGTGTGGACTTAGTTTGGGGTGGACACTGAGATAAAGATGCCCAGCAGTGGCCAAAGTCCTACCTGTTGAGGATTAAAGCTCAGATAGTCAAGATTTAATGGATACCTGGCCTACATCCATTGTCAACATTGGCTCAGGACAGGAGAAGCAGCCAGAGCAGAATCCTGTTTTAACACAGTCTATGTAGAGAATGGGACAGTGGGCAGTGGACCAGCACTCAAGGACATCGGCAAATAACACCTTCACAACAAGTATAATCCCCAAAGACATCACGTCAAAACATATGGAAAAACTATGCAGATGAGGTCAACACTCAATGTGAAAACATGAGCCACATTGGGACTCTGGGAATACAGTATGTATTGTAGTGACGTTGTCTTTGTATCTTCATCGAACTGGACATGAGACTGTAGGTGGGGATAGTCATCAGCTGTCCCTCTCACTTCAGGCATGGAACACAATGTGCTGTATGACAGTCTGCCTGCTGTACTCTCCCTCTCTCTCCCCGAGAAGTAATGTACGTCCGCTGTGTGTGAAACAGCCATCAAAAGGAGCCGTCCCGCTGGTCATGACAGACGACGGACAGCGGGAGACGCTTCTCCTCTATTCCCTGACATTAACGGTAACAGGCTATACAGGAAGGAACATGGGCGGAGGGCGTTTAATTAAGAGTCTTATAGGACGGGACGCCACGCACACCTAGTGTACAGATGCTTAACCTTCACCAGAGCAACAGGTCTTTTCTCTGCCAGCAAGGCTGAAATGTTAGGTTGTCGTGGTGCAACAAGCACAGTGATTCATCACACTCCCCTCTTATCCCCTCGGTGAGGCCCATGGAAGCCTGGAGGAAAATGGCACTGGTATTTATGTTACAGTCTTCTTCATCTTGATGTATCTGCCTCTGATGCTGGAGCCCAGCGCACTCCTCTCGGCAGGGTTTGAACTGTAAAACCCCTGGTGACACGGTCAGTGACTGGCTCTTTTATGAGGGAAGGGCCACGCTTTAAAAAGCTGATAGAGAACTTTGCTCTTTTCCCACCATACGGCGGCACAGGCTAAGGTTGGGACAAGGAGGCTCAGCATCGCGCCTCAAATTGATAGTGAATGGCAAAAAGGCATAGCGGCTCCGCAGGTATCTACACAGGCTGATCAGACAGTGTGAAGGGCAGGGAGAGTTTGGGGGAAAGATCTTTTTTTAACCATGACTTTCAGGTCAGGATGCATCACATGGTATTAGAATGGAATGACATTGGTAGCAATCTTTGACACGGCTCCATTTTGAGCAGGTATACTGGAGCGGCTGAATGGAACCCACCCAAATAACTGGTGCTACCTTCTGGGTTATAGATCGGGAAGCCATAGCCAGGTCACAACTAAAATAATTACTTTGGCAGCTGCTTGACAAACACACATCTGTGATAGAGAACAAGTGAGGTTCAAAGGTAAACAGTGTTCTGTAAAAAAGCATAGTCGACCCTTCTACTGTAGTTCTGTCCCCTAAAGTTGGAGTGACAGAATTTCTCTCCTATGGCAGAGACGTTGGAGTGACAGAGAATTTCTCTATGGCTCTGATCCCAACTATCATGCTTTAGTGCTCATTAAAGACAAGACCTCATTTGTCTTACTTAAGGCACTGAACTAACTCCTCTTATCTTTGAAAGAGATTGAAAGTCGATCAGATGAAAGAACTGAACACTAAGTAGAACAAAGTACATTTTGATAATGTACTCATTCATCATTCCTTTGCAATTGGATCATGCTACACGAGTTAGGGCAACCATGTGTGGGTTTTATAGTACTTGGTGCAGCCTTAGCTATGAATCTCACTGGTTTTATCTGTCTAACGGCAAAGAATAGGAGGAAATCTTTGATCACTAGGAGGGCTTTAGAGGCACGGGGACAGTATGTCTGGAAAGAAAATCCAACGCAGTTAGTCAGATTACAAGATTACCAGCCATTGGTGACAGCATAGAGCCAGTATTAAATAAGTTATTGCATCAAGAAATATATACATTTTACATTCCTTATTGAGGCCATATTGCTATCCTCTCTCTAAAGGGCAGTGTCATTGACTTCCTGATGGGAGTCTAATCTGAAGCATGGAGGGCCTTCCTGCAGACCTGGCATCTGAGCTCCTCCATCCTCCTGGTAATCTCGCACACCCCGAGAGCCTGGCACCGGGATCCTCATCTTAACATCGCCTCCTTTGAATTCCATGCTGTCACAGTTAATGGAAACTATGCCTCTCCATCGGATGGACACTTAGCTTGGTGAAAAACAAAGTGAATTCAGATGGGATTCCTCTCTGCCTGAGACATTTTCTTTGCAAGAGATACGCTCGACCTCATCTTTATGATATGGTGATTCAAGTCTCCGACCAATCGGATGGTATCGCGCCGTCCCAACCTTCGCTCTCTCTCCCCCGCTACTCTCTCCTCTTCCATCCTATCATCTTCCCTCTGCTCAAACCTTCTCCAACCTATCTCCTGATTCTGCCTCCTCAAGCCATTATCCTCCAGGCCGGCTCGGTCCTCCCCTCCCGCTCCGTGGCTCGACGACTCATTGCGAGCTCACAGAACAGGGCTCCGGGCAGCCGAGCGGAAATGGAGGAAAAACTCGCCTCCCTGCAGACCTGGCATCCTTTCACTCCCTCCTCTCTACATTTTCCTCCTCTGTCTCACCACTCTAAATTCCAAGCATCTGCCTCTAACCCTAGGAAGCCTTTGCCACCTTCTCTATCAACCATTTTGAAAAGAAGGTCGACGACATCCAATCCTCGTTTGCTAAGTCAAACGACACCGCTGGTTCTGCTCACACTGCCCTACCCTGTGCTCTGACCTCTTTCTCCTCTCTCTCCAGATGACATCTCGCGTCTTGTGACGGCCGGCCGCCCAACAACCTGCCCGCTTGACCCTATCCCCTCCTCTCTTCTCCAGACCATCTCCGGTGACCTTCTCCCTTACCTCACCTCGCTCATCAACTCATCCCTGGAGCTCGTAATCCCGTCTTCAAGAGAGCGAGAGTTGCACCCCTTCTGAAAAAACCTACACTCGATCCCTCCGATGTCAAGACTCTCTTCTCTGATCACGGAGGCGCTCCGCACTGCTAAAGCTAACTCTCTCTCCTCTGCTCTCATCCTTCTAGACCTATCGGCTGCCTTCGATACTGTGAACCATCAGATCCTCCTCTCCACCCTCTCCCGAGTTGGGCAACGTCCTACCTGACAGGTCGCTCCCTACCAGGTGGCGTGGCGAGAATCCGTCTCCTCACCACGTGCATTCCTGTCATAACCTCACATGGTCTCTCCTATCATTGCTATGCAGACGACACACAATTAATCTTCTCCTTTCCCCCTTCTGACGACCAGGTGGCGAATCGCATCTCTGCATGTCTGGCAGACATATCTTGAACGTGCCGTCCTTGGATGATCTCTCTCGAATGATCATCCCAGTCAGGTTTCAAGATAGTCATTCAATATCACATCCACTGCTAAAGCTAACTGCAAGCCCACGCTTGGAGTCCTACCTGACAGGTCTTCCTGGCGAGAATGGGGGTGCTCTCACCACTGGGACTTCCAAGTCACCTGGCTCTGTCATAACCTCGTCTCTCCTATGACAACTGGCAGACATATCATTGACGGTGTGAACCTCGGCAAGACGCTTCTCTTCCTCCCAGACTAAGACAACTCCATTGTGTCCTTCCCAGAGCGCTAAGAACCTTGGCGTGATCTGGACAACACCCTGTCGTTCTCAAATTCAAAGGTTCATGCTCTACAACATCCGCAGGGACCCTGCCTCACACAGGAAGCGGCGCAGGTCCTAATCCAGGCACTTGTCATCTTCTGGATTACTGACTCGCTGTTGGCTGGGCTCCCCTGCCTGTGCCATTTACAACTCATCCAGAACGCCGCAGCCCGTCTGGTGTTCAACCTTCCCAAGTTCTCTCACGGCTCCTCCGCTCTCTCCACTGGCTTCCAGTTGAAGCTCGCATCCGCTACAAGACCATGGTGCTTGCCTACGGAGCTGTGAGGGGAACGGCACCTCACTACCTCCAGGCTCTGATCAGGCCCTACACCCAAACAAGGGCACTGCGTTCATCCACCTCTGGCCTGCTCGCCTCCCTACCACTGAGGAAGTACAGTTCCCGCTCAGCCCAGTCAAAACAATGGTGGAACAAACTCCCTGACGCCAGGACAGCGGAGTCAATCACCACCTTGAGACACCTGAAACCCCACCTCTTTAAGGAATACCTAGGATAGGATGTAATCCTTCTCCCCCTCCCCCCTTAAAAGACCTAGATGCACTATTGTAAAGTGGCTGTTCCACTGGATGTCATAAGGTGAAATCACCAATTTGTAAGTCGCTCTGGATAAGAGCGTCTGCTAAATGACTTAAATGTAAATGTAAATGTAATCTGGACTTTTACATTAACACTCTCTGCTCTTCACGCCTGTCTGCAGGTTACACTCGTCACACGGCATCGGGGAGGGACTGAGTGCATTGTGTAGGTGTCAAACAGTCACATATCACATCCACATAACTGCTATTTGTGATATATAGCACTTCAAATGGGGATGGCAATGACCTTGTGGGGAATGTTTCAATTTAAACGCCCCCCAGGGGAGGCACTTACAGTTGTATCTCCAGTGGTAGCAAACAAAGTGTTTGCGGTTAAGCCAAGGTTGGCCAGCACTCTCAACCCCCCAAGTAGCTGTAGAATACAGTATCTGTGGAAGAGGGACTCTTCTTCAGCCGCTGCCCTGGGACGGGTTTCCTTGACTTCATTAAGGAGCACAAAATGACTTCAGGTGAGGAGCTTTGAAGCACACCACTGTTCTGATTTTGTGAGTAGTACACTCTCTGTAGCAATGCTTTTGCGCTTGATGTGGTAAGAGTCTATAATAACAGTTGACAGGTCAAGGGCTTTTCATGTACTTTCATCTTTCTGACATTAAAAGACATATGGGATATTATTCTAGCAAAGGCTTTGACAGTAGATAGGAACATTCATCTCTACTGGTATACAAACTGGCCTCTTGCTACTTCCATTGCTTAATAGATTAAAATCCAAGTCCAACTCCAGCAGCACTCCTTTGCAGCAATCATCCCATCATTAATTAAAGGGCAATTCCACCTCTTTTCAACCTCCCATTCATTTTCTCCAGCACCAAACCAGTATTTACATAATTTGTGAAAACAGTATTTCTATGATCTGTGGTTAGCCTTTTTGGGATAGGGGGCAGCATTTTCACTTTTGGATAAATAGCGTGCCCAGAGTGAACTGCCTCCTACTCTGTCCCAGATGCTAAAATATGCATATTATTATTAGTATTGGATAGAAAACACTCTGAAGTGTCTAAAATTGTTTGAATGATGTCTGTGAGTATAACAGAACTCATATGGCAGGCAACAACCTGAGAAGAAATCCAACCAGGAAGTGCGAAATCTGAGGTTTGTAGTTTTTCAACTCAGCCCACATTGAAGATACAGGGTGATATTAGTTATGTTTCACTTCCCAAGGCTTCCACTAGATGTCAACAGTATTTAGAACCTATTTCTACTCTAAAGGACGGGCTCATAAGGGCTCTTTGAGTGAGTGGTCTGGCAGAGAGCCACAGCCTCGGTCTGGCGCGCTCACGTGAAAGGTAGCTACGTTCCACTTCATTTGTACAGACAAAGGAATTGTCCGGTTGGAACATTAATGACGTTTTATGTTAAAAAAACATCCTAAAGATTGATTCCATACTGTGTGTGGCATGTTTATTAACTTTTTGTACCACGTTCCGCGCGACCTGAAAACGCTTTTGGATTTGTTTACCCATCGCCCTAAAAAGAAGATATTTGGACATAACTGATGGACATTATCGAACAAATCAAACATTTATGGTGGAACTGCGATTCATGGGAGTGCATTCTGATGAAGATCATCAAAGGTAAGGGAATATTTAAAATGCTATTTCTGAGTAATGTTGACTACCCAATATGGCGGGTATCTTTTTGGCTGCTTTGTTGTATAAAGGCTGTACTCAAATTATTGCATGGTTTGCTTTCTCCGTAACGTTTTTTTGAAATCTGACACAGCGGTTGCATTAAGGAGAGGTTTATCTAAAAGTTCCATGTATAATAGTTGTATCTTTATCAATGTTTATTATGAGTATTTCTGTAAATTGATGTGGCTCTCTGCTCAATCACAGAATGTTTTGTAACTACTGAACGTAATGTGCCAATGTAAACTCAGATTTTTTTATATAAATATCAAACAATATTATTATTATCAAACAAAACATACATGTATTGTGTAACATGAAGTCCTATGAGTGTCATCTGATGAAGATCATCAAAGGTTAGTGATTAATTTTATCTCTATTTCAGCTTTTTGTGACTCCTCTTTGGCTGGAAAAATGGCTGTGTTTTTCTGTGGCTTGGTGGTGACCTAACATAATCGTTTGTGGTGCTTTCGCTGTAAATCATTTTTGAAATCAGACACTGTGGCTGGATTAACGAGAATTGTATCTTTAAAATGGTGTAAAATACTTGTATGCTTGAGGAATTTTAATTATGATATTTTGTTGTTTTGAATTTGGCGCCCTGCACTTTCACCGGCTGTTGCGGGGGTTCCGCCAGTCCTAGACAGGTTAACCTCTTGAACCTCTGGGGGCAGTATTTCATTTTTGGATGAAAAACGTTCCCGTTTTAAACAAGATATTTTGTCACGAAAAAATGCTCGACTATGCATATAATTGACACCTTTGGAAAGAAAACACTCTGACGTTTCCAAAACTGCAAAGATATTGTCTGTGAGTGCCACAGAACTAATGCTACAGGCGAAACCAAGATGAAATTTCATACAGGAAGTGAGCCAGATATTTGAGGCGCTGTGTTCCAATGTCTCCTTATATGGCTGTGAATGTGCAAGGAGAGAGCCTACACTTTCTGTAGTTTCCCCAAGGTGTTTGCAGCATTGTGACGTATTTGTAGGCATATCATTGGAAAATTTACCATAAGTGACTACATTTACCAGGTGTCCGCTCGGTGTCCTCCGTCGAAACTATTGCGTAATCTCCAGGTGCGTGCATGTTAACATTTTGAACAGAGGAGAAACCAAACTGCCACGAGTGAATAGAATAGATATGTGAAAAACACCTTGAGGATTGATTCTAAACAACGTTTGCCATGTTTCTGTCGATATTATGGAGTTAATTTGGAAAAAAGTTCGCGTTTTAATGACTGAATTTTCGGGTTTTCTCAGCCAAACGTGATGAACAAAACGGAGCGAATTCTCCTACACAAATAATCTTTTTGGAAAAACTGAACATTTGCTATCTAACTGAGAGTCTCCTCATTGAAAACATCTGAAGTTCTTCAAAGGTAAATTATTTTATTTGAATGCTTTTCTTGTTTTTGTGAAAACGTTGCCTGCTGAATGCTAGGCTTAATGCTATGCTAGCTATCAATACTCTTACACAAATGCTTGTGTAGCTATGGTTGAAAAGCATTTTTTGAAAATATGAGATGACAGTGTTGTTAGCAAAAGGCTAAGCTTGTGAGCCAATATATTTATTTCATTTCATTTGCGATTTTCATGAATAGTTAACGTTGCGTTATGGTAATGAGCTTGAGGCTATAATTACGCTCCCGGATACGGGATTGCTCGTCGCAACAGGTTAAAACAACAAGAAAGGACATTCTCTCATCACAGGATAGGATTAAAAGTAAAAATATTTAAAAACTGATTTTCAAAACCTGCAACAAGTGTCTAGCCAGAGTGAGGATATTTTCTTGCTCTCCACATCACCACGAATCTCATAGTGTTTAAAACATTTTAATGTTCTTTATTTCTATAAAACATAGAAATGCACAGTTTTCACATATGTAGACACTCGTATTGTGCTGGAGATAATGAAAATGAGTTTGAAAAGTGGTGGAGTTGCCCTTTAAACGAGGTGCTCCATGATGAGACCACTTGGCAGTATCGCAGCAGGGCTGCCATTTAACACCCCATACAGCAGCTCAACTCCACCGGGCAGAGCTGAGTTCAACTCCATGACGTTATCTACAGTGTTCAAGAAAACACCAATTAGTCCAATCACTCAGCCATGCCGCTGCAAATTGCACATTAGGCCAAAGATAAGAAACAAAATGCACCTACCTTCTTTACCATAAGGCTGAGCTAAGCCACGCTCCAAACACTGGGATCTCGAAAACACATCCGCTTGAGGCTGCCTTGAGGGCAGTTTTTTTCTTTCCCCCTTCAACTTCTCAACCGCAAACGTTTAAACCAACAACCTCTTCTGTGCTACTGATGACAGTTAAAAAAAATTGCATAACAAATGTTTATGTAAAGAAGAAGAAGAAGTCAAATGTTTATGTAAATTCAGTGGGTGGTTGCACCAGGTTAGCTAGAACACCCATCCAACAGTAATTAAACATTCAGTGAGTGCAGAATATGAATGTATTTTTTCTTCTGACCATTTCAAATAATTTATTGAGCATAGAAAGCTTGGTTCATGATGCAATGGAGGCAGACACAAGATACAAGGCAGACAAGATAAGAATAAAGCAAATGCTCATCTGCTTCTGTCTTCAATATCAAATCCTGTTCAGACCTGACATTTTTTTTCAAATGAGACAAACATAAAATGTTCAAAGCAAGTTGTGCATTTGACCTCTAGTATTCCTGCAGATCAATGACGAAACCCTGAGAAAGAGAATAAACTACAACACCAGACTGCGGTTAAAACTACATTCTAGAAGCACTGTGTCTTACATTCTCAGTCCTCCCTCACCTCCCTCCCAGACAAGGAAATGGAGAAGACGACGACAACACGGTGAGGTGAGCGGGGGACGGAAGTCAACAGTCATGATTAAGGGCTTAGTTGTCAGGGTATTGAGCTACAACTGACCCCAGGCAACACCACAGCAGAAGACATCCTTCAAGTTTTCCCCTAATCACATCCTATAAATTGTGTTCACTATCAAAACTAAGTTCTCATTACAAAATGAAACACCAAACTCCAATGCTAAACAGGATCAAGGAGAGGTGCCCAAAAACAAATAGGGAAAAACGCTGGCCACATGTATTTCTCTATATATCAAAAGTCACCAGAGATGTGAGTAAAGCGGACCTAGAATCTGAGCTCTGTTTATGTTTTGTTTCTGAAAGAGAAGTGTCAAACTAAGACTTCTACACCTGCATTGCTGTTTGGGGTTTAATAGCTGGGTTTCTGTACAGACATCGGCTGATGTCAAAAGGGCTTTATAAATACATTTGATTGAAGACCCATTTTCTATCTGAACAACTCCGTGGTCTAAAAGTAATGTCCGTTGTGATAAGAAAAAGAATGATGCATTCGAATCTGGAGTTTTCCTTTAATGCAATTTTCAGGACTTCTGAACTGTGCTGATGTTGGAAAGTTCATGAACGCCAAGCCATACTTCAACATTCCCTGTGAGACGCACTCTGCATTAGCCTCTCTGGGCAAACTCTTAGGTTCCGCTCAATCAGCCACTAGTAGAGGTCCCTCCCTGACCTTCAAAAACAAATACTACCCTCTCTCTCTCCGCTTGAAATGGCAATAGATAGCTGTCACGCTCCCTGGTTACTCCCTAAACCAAGACAGTGGGATGGACTGGATAGGGATCCACAGATCACTGTGGGCTGGGGCCTGTGGTTTCAGCTATTCATTTCTCCAGAGAGAGTAACAGCCCTAGTTCATTTCACAGCCTCTTTTCCTATTGAGCCGGAGGTTACTCCACACAAAGCTTGGCTGGGGTGGTGTAGTTCACCATGTCTAGAAAAACAAATGTGACAGGGAGGACAGTGTTCTCAGAATGCATGAGTTCTCCATTCCCAGCATACAGTAGGATCTATATGCCATGGCTGTAAGGGTAATAAATAGCGCCTTGGATGTTCTTCACCTATCCATCCATCCATCCCTGTGGAGACAGAAGAGGGGTGATGAATGCTCGTTTACCGAGCTAGGTGCCTTTCCGTCTATTCCTCTCCACTCAATATCAATTAAAGTGCCGGTTCTTAACCCTTCTCCCAGTCTGCTGTCGAGTGCAGATAATGATCCCCCTCTTTCTCTTCACAGTGTGCTGCTAGAGAGGATGGGGACAAGGTAACAAGGCAGCAAGCTTTATCTATTCACATAACTCACCCAATGACGATGGGTTTCAACAAACGAGCGTGTGAGCACCTATGGGAGTTCATAGAGACGGTGCAGTATGTGAGCGATATAGTCATTCAACTAAGAACCTATGAGGTCATCAGGCAACAGAACTGTGACATTAAAAGATGGGCCAGGGGAACCGAGTATAGAGTAGGAGGAATAAAAAACAGGAACATGAACGGGAAACACAAATGGGTCTGGAAACAGGGTTACACAAAGTTTCTAATGGCTCCAGCGAAGTGGGACCATGGACAGAAGCAGCTACAAGCAGAGTGATGGGATCACAACCGGGACAGGAGATGGAGTTACAAGAGGAATACACATATGGACTACTATGTCCACTATGTAAGTCGTGTCCTCAGTGGGGGAAGACAAAAGTGGTGGAAAGTCATTCAATCCAGTAAATGGGGAAGACAAATAGTGGTGGAAAGTCATTAAATCCAGAAAATGCAGGTTAATGTAAAAATGAAGAAAAAAGGTGACTAACATGCACTGTCAGTTTTGTAAGACAGTTTGCTATAATGCAGTTATATTTTAAAGGATAACTGCATACTGGTTGGCAAAAAGGAAAAACTCAGTAGTACTAATTGCTTATTAAAATATATGAGTTGTCAATAGGTGAGAATCCTGTGAAAAATGTGAATAATGTGGTTCGATGTTGTGATATGGTTTCAGAGTGACAAGAACATTAATATAATTGCTGTCTAAAAACATATCATACTGTACAACATCAGTGTCATTATGAAAATCATTTGACTGAAAACAAAAAAACCTGGAGGACTTGTTACGAGTTTCAAACACGTCTTAAGACATTCTCAGTCTCCTCATAAGCTGTCTCATGAAAAAAGAAATATTCTTACACTTGAGGGTTTTGTTTTGTTAGTAACTCTTCATTAACATGTAAAACCATGGGCCTAATCCAGAGACGTATTCACAGTGCATACTAATTCTTAAAACAATCGTGAATCCCATCATCGTGACAGAAATAAGACGTTTACTATTACTTTCATTATATCGTTAAGTTGGTATTAAATTCCTCCCTTGAGACCAACGCTTTGTTAAGTCACAACCTTCACCAAGACATAAGCTATGCTACAGTACACGCGCATGCATTCAAGTCCAACAACGTGTCCAACTCAGCAGCTTCAGTGGGTGAAAAGAGTGGAGCTAAATCAGAGTGAGGAGAGGAGTCAGAGGACACGTGATAAAATGGATAACAGGTGAAATGAATCACTCCAGAGTGCAACGATAAAGCACAGTATCTTTAACAGGACAGACAATCAATGCCTTGAGAGCATAACACATCCTCTTTAACCACAAGGCCCTCGTAATGACCACATACATAATCAAAATCGCTTTTAAATGGGAAACGTTCGAAAAATTGGAAAACATAGTTTACCTCGCAAACATTGAACTGGTGCCAAAGGCTGTAACTTTGAGAGAAGGACAGCTAAAGATTGTACAAATGACTTAATAACAGTCATGGAGAAAAAGACCCAGAATACATTCTGGCTGACGATGCATTGGCTCGGTAATCAATTATTTGCCTTGAAGTGGTACCCTTTGTGCTGAACCCACTCGCTCGCTTTAAGTTTATGGCCAGAGCATCATGCCATAAAAAACTAATATATACACCGAACAAAAATATATATGCAACATGTAAAATGCTTCCCATGTCTCATGAGCAGAAATAAAAGATCCCCAAAATGTCCCATATGCACAAATAGCATATTTCGGTAACATGTTGTGTACAAATTTGTTTCCATCCCTGGGGACAATAAAAGGCCAGTAAAATGTGCAGTTTTGTCACAATGCCACACATGTCTCAAGTTGAGGGAGCATGAATTGGCATGCTGACCACAGTAAATCCTCCAGATCTGTTGCCAGATTAATTGAATGTTAATTTCACTACCATAAACCATCAGTGTAGAGAATTTGACAGTACGTCCAACTGGCCTGTAACCATGCTAGTCCAGGACCTCCACAGCTGGCTTCTTCACCTGTAGATCTTCTGAGACCGGATGAAACCCGATTTGAACTGTACCGGGGCAGATGTGTGGGCGAGCGGTTTGCTGATGTCAACATTGTGAACAGAGTGCCCCATGGTGGCGGTGGGGTTATGGTAGGAGCAGGCATAAGCTACAGACAACAAACACAATCACATTTTGAATCACATTTTGAATCCACTGAGATACCGTGATGAGTTCCTGATGCCCTTTGTCATGCCATTCATCTGCCACCATCACCTCATGTTTCAGCATAATGAACAGCCCCATGTCACAAGGATTTGTACACAATTCCTGGAATACTGACTGGTTTTCTGACAACTCCACTACCTTTTTTTTAAAAAGGTATCTGTGACCAACAAATACACAGCTGTAGTCCGTGTCATATGTGAAGTCCATAGATTAGGGCCTAATGAATTGATATAAATTGACTGATTTCCTTAAACTGTAACTAAGTGAAATCTTTGAAATTGTTGCATGATGCATTTCTATTTTTGTTCAGTGTATTTAGTAACATTTATCCATTTGCCGGTTCTATTTTTTATTGCGCATCCAATTACTCTTAAGACCATGGTCAGTGAGCTCTCTCTTTTAGAGTTGGATAGGCTGGTATAGCCAGACAAACAAGCCCTAACAGTTTAGCAGCAAATCTAGTACAGACAGATGCTGTTTCTGTGTCAAAATGAGACTAGAAAAACTGTAGAGACAGGGTGGAGAGGTCAGACAGGCTATGCTGCCCCAGTCGTGATAACGGCACCACATAAATTGCCAGAAAATTCTTCAACACGAATTTCAGAGGGCAAAATCAGTTGAATACGTCTTTAGAAAGCCACTTGCCTTTCATGAAAACATTTAAAAAATAAAAGCAGTACTTAACCTCTCTGAGCACGGAACCCGGTAGCAGGCTGAAATTCCACAACATATGGTGATCGCTACATAAATGGTCATATTAAACATTCATGAAAATACAAGTGTCTCACATGTATCGAAAGCCTAGAATCTTGCTAATCCAACTGCGTTGTCAGATTTAAAAAAGGATTTACTGCGAAAGAATACGATGCGATTATCTGAGCATAGAGCCCCATAAAAAACAACAATTTCAACCAGCACAGGCATAACATAATCACAAACTGCATTAAAATAAATTGTTTACCTTTGACGATCTTCGTCTGTTTGCAATCCCAATGCTCATTGTTACACAATGAATGATCTTTTGTTTGATAAAATCCGTTTTTATAGCCTAACACGAAACATTTTGTGAACCTCGTGTCGTGAATTCCGTCTCATTGCATTTTCGACGACACATTCCAGGTAAATAACCCACACAAAACGTGACTTTTCCAGTCATGTTTGGTTTCATTGCAATCAACTGGTTTGTTTGTAACACAACCAAACCTGATGGGCCATTTAGCGGGACGTATTGACTGAAAGAAACCGATTTGAAGACAACAAGTAATGACATCACTGTGCACCAATGATATGACCACGGTTTCGTTGATTGACTGTATTTTAACCCAATGACCACTGATCGTCTTGAAATCTAGCTGGGTAGATAGCCAATGAGCTGAGGTAAATGGCAATATGCAATGGTTGTGTGTTGGAAGACCAACCTATGTCGTAAACTCCGGCGTAAAGAGAGTCATTCGCCATTTAAGTTTTATTTCGGAAGGAGCTACGCATTTTACGCACAGCGTTGTTTTGGTAAACGCGCAGATTCAGCTGTTTATATATCAATCAGTATGGCGACTAAGTCAGGGAAAGCCAAATCTAAGTCTAGATATACAGATGTACACACAATTTTAGAAGAAATTGATCGGAAAAGTGAGACAGAGATTGTTGTAGGACGATTAATTTAGCGATTCCCAAGTAGAGGACTATTTTTTGAACGGAGAGGCCACTGTGTATAATCTGTAACGCCTGCAGAAGAGGAACAATGTCACCGTTTTGGACTGGTAAATTATTTTCATGCTAATGTCCTTGTTTGAAATTAATAATATAACATTTTTAATTTGAGAAGCAATATATAAAAATGTAATGTGATGAAATGATGTAATGAAATGTAATGAAAAGTATCTGCCGCCCCACCCCAACCCACGTGAAATAGCCTATTTGAGGCTGTTGAGTGGAGGGCAGGCCCACAACAATGGCAAAAGTGAAATGGAGACAGTAGATACATCTGGTCTGTTGAAATATAATAAAGACAGTAGATCTAGCTGGTCTGTCATAATATAAGAGAGACAGTAGATCTAGCTGAAATGTCATAATATAAAAGAGACAGTAGATCTATAATAATATATTCGACCTTATGTTCCCTGTACTCTATATAAACAGTGGGGCAAAAAAGTATTGAGTCAGCCACCAATTGTGCAAGTTCTCCCACTTAAAAAGATGTTAGAGGCCTGTAATTTTCATCATAGGTACACTTAAACTATGACAGACAAAATTAGGGAGGAAAAATCCAGAAAATCACATTGTAGGATTTTTAATGAATTTATTTGCAAATTATGGTGGAAAATAAGTATTTGGTCAATAACAAAAGTTTCTCAATACTTTGTTATATACCCTTTGTTGGCAATGATAGAGGTCAAATGTTTTCTGTAAGTCTTCACAAGGTTTTCACACACTGTTGCTGGTATTTTGGCCCATTCCTCCATGCAGATCTCCTCTAGAGCAGTGATGTTTTGGGGCTGTTGCTGGGCAACACAGACTTTCAACTCCCTCCAAAGATTTTCTATGGGGTTGAGATTAGGAGACTGGCTAGGCCACTCCATGACCTTGAAATTCTTCTTACGAAGCCACTCCTTCGTTGCCCGAGTGGTGTGTTTGGGATCATTGTCATGCTGAAAGACCCAGCCACGTTTCATCTTCAATGCCCTTGCAGATGGAAGGAGGTTTTCACTCAAATTCTCACGATACATGGCCCCATTTATTCTTTCCTTTACACGGATCAGTCGTCCTGGTCCCTTTGCAGAAAAACAGCCCCAAAGCATGATGTTTCCACCCCCATGCTTCACAGTAGGTATGGTGTTCTTTGGATGCAACTCAGCATTCTTTGTCCTCCAAACACGACGAGTTGAGTTTTTTCCAAAAAGTTCTATTTTGGTTTCATATGACATTCTCCCAATCTTCTTCTGGATCATCCAAATGCTCTCTAGCAAACTTCAGATGGGCCTGGACATGTACTGGCTTAAGCAGGGGGACACATCTGGCACTGCAGGATTTGAGTCCCTGGCGGCGTAGTGTGTTACTGATGGTAGGCGTTGTTACTTTGGTCCCAGCTCTCTGCAGGTCATTCACTAGGTCTCCCCCATGTGGTTCTGGGATTTTTGCTCACCGTTCTTGTGATCATTCTGACCCCACGGGGTGAGATCTTGCGTGGAGCCCCAGATTGAGGGAGATTATCAGTGGTCTTGTATGTCTTCCATTTCCTAATAATTGCTCCCAGTTGATTTCTTCAAACCAAGCTGCTTACCTATTGCAGATTCAGTCTTCCCAGCCTGGTGCAGGTCTACAATTTTGTTTCTGGTGTCCTTTGACAGCTCTTTGGTCTTGGCCATAGTGGAGTTTGGAGTGTGACTGTTTGAGGTTGTGGACAGGTGTCTTTTATAGTGATAACAAGTTCAAACAGGTGACATTAATACAGGTAACGACTGGAGGACAGAGGAGCCTCTTAAAGAAGAAGTTACAGGTCTGTGAGAGCCAGAAATCTTGCTTGTTTGTAGGTGACCAAATACTTATTTTCCACCATAATTTGCAAATAAATTCATTAAAAATCCTACAATGTGACTTTCTGGATTTTTTCTCCTCATTTTTTCTGTCATAGTTGAAGTGTACCTATGATGGAAATTACAGGCCTCTCTCATCTTTTTAAGTGGGAGAACTTGCACAATTGGTGGCTGCCTAAATACTTTTTTGCCCCACTGTATATCTGTTTATTACACCTCAGCAGAACAATATTGTGTAGAGCTTTGGCAAAGTGGGTGATGTTATATCCTTCTTGTTTGGCCCTGTCTGGGGGTCTCCTGACCCCTCCTGTCTCAGCCTCCAGTATTTATGCTGCAGTAGTTTATGTGTCGGGGGGCTAGGGTCAGTTTGTTATATCTAGAGTACTTCTTCTGTCTTATCCGGTGTCCTGTGAATTTAAGTACGCTCTCTCTAATTCTCTCTCTCGGAGGACCTGAGCCCTAGGACCATGCGTCAGGACTACCTGGCATGATAACTCCTTGCTGTCCCCAGTCCACCTGGCCTTGCTGCTGTTTACTCTTGAGGTGCTGTCCTGTTGCATCCTCTACAACTACTGTGATTATTATTATTTGACCCTGCTGGTCATCTATGAACGTTTGAAAATCTCGGCCATGTTCTGTTATAATCTCCACCCGGCACAGCCAGAAGAGGACTGGCCACCCCTCATAGCCTGGTTCCTCTCTAAGTTTCTTCCTAGGTTTTGGCCTTTCTAGGGAGTTTTTCCTAGCCACTGTGCTTCTACACCTGCATTGCTTGCTGTTTGGGGTTTTAGGCTGGGTTTCTGTAAAGCACTTTGAGATATTAGCTGATGTACGAAGGGCTATATAAATACATTTGATTTGATAGAGGACTGAGGGTCTTCCAAATATTGAAAGTGTGTAAATAGTTACCCATGTTATTTTGTAAATGTATATATTTTTTTCTTCATATTTTTTCTCTCCATTTTTTGGGGGGTGTGTTAGAATACCATTTTGGCATTTTGTATATAGTTATTTGTTTCAAAATGTATACCTTCACCAATTTGGCCACTTGGGTACATTTGGGCTACTTGTGTGGGACACCTGGGTGACTTCATGATAAATGTCATGTGGCACACTCATTATGGAAGTTATCATTCTGAAACTTTGCACAAGTACTGTTGCCCTCTATTTTTCACTGAAATTGTCCCCATCATCCTATCTGAATGTTTGTTTTATGTTGTTCATTTTAAAGATGATACAACAAAAAAACTTGTGTTTTTCTTTGTATTATCTAAACCAGATCTATTGTGTTATATTCTCCTACATTCAATTCACATTTACACAAACTTCAGAGTGTTTTCTTTCAAATGGTACCAATAAAATGCATATCCTTGCTTCTGGGCCAGAGCTACAGGCAGTTAGATTTGGGTAGGTCTTCAGGCGGAAATTGAAAAAAGTAGGGGGGTAGCTCTAAGAGGTTTTAAATTGATCAATTAGGTTAGGTCTCCTGTTAATTCCTCTGAGATGAGCTAAACATTAGAAATGTACCTAAACTAAAAAAATAAAAATAAATTGTTGACACTAGAGATTTAGGACTCAAGCATGCTGTCTAGCCCATTCATTTTTCTTCAGCCGTCTGTACCTCCTAAACTTCGGGCCCATAAGGTTTGTCTTATAGGATTTAAAAAATGGTCTCCTACCCTGTGTTTGATGGCTGCATAAACACCTCAGCTTTCAGTGACCTATACTTTGAAGGCAGGCCATCTATCCCCATGCTCTGTGGCACCGGTGCAGTAAGGAAACAAAGAGCGGCCACTGCGGCCATTTTGAATCATTAGCTGGTGCTGTAGAGAAGCCTGCAGAGGTGACACAGCCAATCAATCAAAAGTAGAGCCAGGGGAGGGCGGGAATATAAAAGGGAGTGGGAGGGGTGTAGCCAGAATCCCAGGGTGCTTTGTCGATAGCCAGATAATGGACAGTGTGTGTTGTTTATGTGCACGCAACTGTGTGTGTGTGTGTGTGCATGCGCGCCTGTGTGTGTGTCTGCCCTGTGTGTTGTTGTGGGTGCCAGTAGTATGCCCACACGGGGGTGGCGGCAGAGCCATGATTCAGTAGTGTTGTGATTTTAACAGCAGGTCCAGGACGGGCGGTTTATTTTCGTCCGTCGCCCTGTGAGTGACGGTCCAATCAGGCCTGGGACGGGCTGTCAGGCCTGTCAGGCTGAGGGATGAGAGGAGATGGGAATCAGGACACGGAGCGGGACTGCCGTATGATCGACGGACCCAGGCACAGGAGCCACGGAGAGGAGAGGGGAGAGGCATGAACGAGGAAGATGAAGAGGAGGACTGCTCCCACCAAGGTTCAGAACGTCAGCCAGGTGGAATAAAGTGTTTTTTTCCTAAACATTTGCAACAGTGACAAAGAGCAATCTGGGAGAAGGTGTGAGACCGTGACCCGGGGATAATAGAGTGTGATATTTAATCGAAGGAATGACACACCCTCCATCATGCAGACAAACTTGGAGATAACGCACATTAAAGCACTTCCTAAATAAATACCCATGACAGATTTACCGTTTCGATAAAGTTCCTGGGAATTTCACAGCTTGAATTGCTCTACCTACAAAATAAATTGAGATCCACATTTAATGTGATTATTTGAAGATGCATGCCTCGAGTCTGTCCAGAGCAACCTTTATCAGCCTATGGTGTTTGTATACCTTAAGGTAAGATAGGTTACTCTTACCGATCCAG
Organism: Oncorhynchus nerka; assembly: GCF_034236695.1. Taxonomy (NCBI): domain Eukaryota; kingdom Metazoa; phylum Chordata; class Actinopteri; order Salmoniformes; family Salmonidae; genus Oncorhynchus; species Oncorhynchus nerka. The sequence goes on along the minus strand of NC_088421.1, from coordinate 20,485,855 downwards.
CGCATGAGTGAGGTGAGGATCTGGAGGTATTTAGTCTTCTGAGCATCGAAGAAGACGAAAGGGCCCAACATCAAGGTGAAGATGCTCTGTAGAGAGGGAGAGATCATCTTAAAACACATTGGAAATCACTTTATACAACATATTCACAAACCAGTGTGTGTTTGGGTTGTGTTTATACTTCCACATTTATGCTTTTCTAGGTCCACAGCATGGGAAATAAATGACAAATGGTACAATTGGATTTTTCCAAGATGAAAAGAGATAAAACTCTGTTTTAATGAGAACATGAGGCTATTTATTCCCTTTCCACCCAATATACACCAAACCCCAAAATAAAAAATGTAAGTTGAAATCCTATGAAGCCATCATAGTACCGATTGCCTCATAACAAAGATAGGTCTTATCGAGAGTTGCAATCATCAGTGGCTTCAGCCCCCTCTCTCTATTCCCCATCTATCACATTCTCTTTGACAATCCCATGTCTGATAGCGGAGGTTGAGTGACGTGTGATCTCAAGGCCAGTCACTTCAGTGGCATGTCATCTGAAGAGGAGCCTGCAGGGTAGAACTCACACAGTCAGACACAATAATCTCTAACAGGGCCTGGGGGTGAGAGCTCAATCAGGACACCAAAGTGGGGACAGAAAGACAGAAAAATACAGATGGAGAAATGTTCCACTCAGAAAACCGATCTGCTCCAGTCACTCTCCATCTCCAGGACCTCTGACCCCTCCCATGAACCTCCCTAACTCCACCCTCACTCTGTGCTGTATTTACAGGGTGGGCCCATGGGTTGTGAGGGCAGGACACAGAGGTCAGTGTTGGTAAAATAAGTGTGAGACAGGACAGAGAATGTAGACAGCCTCTACCTGCACAAGGAGGCCATCCACTGGGGACAGGGAAGGGTACAGTGCTGGCTGAATGCTAATACCAAGGACCAGCCGACAGGGAAGGGTGGGACCAGACTCATTTAAAACTTTATTATTTCCAGAATTATGGAGGAGAATTGTGAATCCCAGGTGTCAGGAGATGAAAGTGCTGAATAGCACTTAATACCAGCTACGGGTGACTGCTACAAATCAGTGCAGAATTCCCGAAAATGTACTACATCTTGGAGCGACAGACATAAATGTGCAATAGTCATTCATGTGTAATGGAGGAGGCATTATGGAAAGTGTGGAGTGTCCTAAAGAAGGTTAAGTCGTTAACGGTTGAGTGACAGTGAGACATATTTCAGCGCTGAATGGTCAGTGGTGCCTGGGTCTGTCTCTGTACCTGTGGTATGAGACAGTCTAACGTGTCATACTTCATCCTCCAGCCAGACAACAGTCCATCACAGGCCTGATGATACCTCCCATCCATCTGCCACCAAGTGATGGACTGCTACCACTCTTGGCCTGAGAAGACATGGTATATGCCATCTCAGAGGTGGGGAATATGTGCTTTTCAAGAATAGGGAGGCAGGTAGCCTAGTGGTAAGAGCGTTGGACTAGTAACCGAAAGGATGCAAGATCGACCGGACGAAGATCCATATCAACAGAGATTCTCCATGAACGTGAAGAGCATGTTAGAACGGGACCTTTACACTGCCATAGCTGGAGGCAACATATGGTCTCTACAGAAGAGGAGATAGTTATGTGGATGAGACTGGTGTTAAGGCAGTAGTGCGCATGTGGCTGGAGGGGAGAGCTGAGTGGGTCTGCTATGAAAGAAATATGTTTTTTAAAGCAAACAAAAAAGTAAGAAAACAAAAGATGATGCAAACATCTGTCTATCTCATGAAAGAGAAAAGAAACAAAGTTATCATTTTAAAACGGATCTGGTTTATAAAAAAAGAATAATACGAGTGGGGAGGCATAGTGTCTGTGGGGTGGCTGATGAATTTCACCCTTCTTGTGCAGTTAGCACCACACATGAATCAAGACCCCTCCTCTAACCAATTACAACCTCCCACCACCACAGCCAGACAATAAGGCCTCAGGACACTGGACTACACTTAACCACAGCACAACAGCCAGAGGAAGCAACACAAAAACACAAAACAATTCAAATGGATAAAGAATACGAACAGCAAAAACAGCTCTGTGCTGTATCTTGATAAGGCTTTGTCTGTGAAGGCCAGCATTGACTTACAGAAAGTTGGAGAGAGCCTTTCATCTCTGACAGAGAGAGCAGAGAAGAAAGAAACCATTTTGCCAACAAGGTTTTGTGATGGTAATGACAAATAGGATGGGGAATGGGGTGGCATCACACTGGCAAGCAATGGCCAAGGCCAGGACCGGAAGGGAAGGCTGGCAGAGGGGCAGGGCTGGAGGCAAGAGAGGCATGGCTTGTGTACAGTATGGGGAGGAGAGGAACAGAGGGAGTGTGGGTGAGGGGAGATGGCATCAGGTGCCATGTGCTGTAGGGTGACTCAGACCCAGTGTTGGCAGGGCCTTAGGAGCAGGAGGGCACAGGGGGGGCGCAGAGAGAGAGAGACGGAGGAACAGAGCGACAAGAGGCACTGCTGCAGGAGATAACACTTTCCCAGTCACTCTCTTCAGAACCTATAACTACACACTCTGCACCATCTTACTATAGGACGGAGAAGGAGCCTAGAGACAGGGACAATGAAGTGAAAAGGCCAAAAGAAACATCATTAAAATAAAAGCTGCAAATTCAGAGCCGTAGACGGACGTTTTTAGAGCAAGGAGGCCTACAAACCTGACTCAGTTACACCAGCTCTGTCAAGAGGAATGGGCCAAGATTCCCCCAACTTATTGTGGCAAGCTTGTGGAAGGCTACCTGAAACATTTGACCCAAGTTAAACAATTTAAAGGCAACGCTACCAAATACTAATTGAGTGTATGTAAACGTCTGACCCACTGGGAATGTGATGAAAGAAATAAAAGCTGAAATAAATCATTCTCTACTATTATTCTGACATTTCACATTCTTAAAATAAAGTGGTGATCCTAACTGACCTAAGACAGGGAATTCAGGAATTGTGAAAAACTGAGTTTAAATGCATGTGGCTAAGGTGTATGTAAACTTGCGACTTCAACTGTGTGTGCACACACACACACGATAAATTCTAATGGCATGGGGATAATATCAGTCTTCACTAATCAAAGGCTGGCTCATTCATGGCTTCTGACTGAAACTTGAGGACAACATCACTAATAAAGCGGTTGGGACTGTGATTCAAGTCAAGTCCATTTTGGGCCAGCTATTATCATCCTCAGAACCAATGACAGTGAAAACATGTCCTTTCAAATCCCTAGCCCTCAGCGCCATCTGTGTTCAGTGATCTTTCATTTGAAAGGCGGTTCCGCTATTAATAAGGTTTGGTGCAGACAAGAGTCAGTGCCCACGGGCCAGCCAAGCACTCAGGTGGACTTATTTAGGACTGTCAAGGAGACACAGGAAGCAAAGCACTCCCTGCCAAGTATGCAAGAGGAAAAAACATAGACAATATAGGTAGAGTTCAATGTCTTAGGAAGATTGACTGGCACTTGGTTTCGATGCATTTAATTCTACGTTCAAGACGCTCTACTGATTTGTTAATCTCACTCTTCCCTGCGCTGCACTGAAATAGATTTTTGTCTATGCATGTTCTTTCCTGACCCAGAGTGCTTTCGTTTCAAACTTATGCAATAAAAGTATCCATAGGGAGAACAAACCCTGTCATGGAGAAAACATTATTTTCCTTCCCTCTCTTCGCGGTGTGCTGATGATTTTGTTCCGGCAGAGTGACACCCTCAATCATGACTAGGCGTGTTTCATTTTTGACGACAATGACATTCTTAAGCATCAGCCATTTCTTGCCTCAATATCAGACAACGGTGAGCAACACCAAACCTGCCACAATCACACACTTGAGTGAAATGCAATAAACAATAAGTCAGAGATGAAAACTGCAAAAGTGACCAGGCTGAAGACGGATACAAACACTGATTTATTCTATTACCCCGGCTGAAAGGGTACACACTCTCTCCACAGACCATTAGAGCACTTCTAGAAGCAAGAGACAAGCGAACAGACCCCCTAGGGACAATATCCTATCTGATAACAATGACAGGAGAACATGTGTAGTTCTGTTTTTGCCATAATAATGTCAATATGTGGTTTGTTGCCAGGTGGACACACAGTAAAATAGTGTTTTAACCACAATTCTGGCACTACACACAGACCCTTAATTTAGATTGTGACCAATGTTCCTACACGCAGCTCCCCAGGGCTGCCGCCCACAATTGCCAGCCTGCACAGAGACGCACAAAGGTGAACTTCACTCATCTTTACTAGTTTGTTTGCCCCAAACGTGTACATTTCTGGCCATTTAGAAAAGCGAGTTAGGTAAAGAGCTGTTTATGTCTTGAAGGGGCAGTGTTGTATTTTAAGACAGGCTTATACAAGCTAAGAAGCCAATAGTGAGGGTAGCATACAGTTTTATATGGTTATTTGTTATAATAATGTATGTGGATAATAATACATTTTATTTTGTAAAGTGGTTTCTTGCATTAAGCACAATACAACTACATTTTCAGTCACCTCCTTGTCTGAAGGACAAGTGGCTAAACAGGTTAATGTCAGGTCCTGCATGTTTTCAAAAGCCTCATGGAATGTAGGCTTACAATGAACACCGCAATGGCTGCTACTGTAGGCTGTATCATAGAACAGCTTTCAATAGCTATTTCCATGTTAAAATGTTATGGGATGCATTTCTCCATTGTTTTTGATGGTAGGCCACTCTTGTAGGGCCTGCATTATGATCAAATAGCCACAGTAGTCTACTTGGCCACTGTTAAAACTTAAAAAGCGGGTACAGCCAGTGTTCACAGTAAAAGCGCCGGAAGTTGCACAGAATTTCTACAAGGTTCAAGTTTGTACTCAGCAGACCTAAAATTTGCTCAGTGCCGAAAGAAATGATGGAACATTGATGGTGACCCAGAAAAAGAGAAGGCTCAAAGGACACCATCCGTTTCTCATCATGTCTCACTGTCAGGACCAGAGGGCCTGGAGATCTCCTGCCACCTCCTCTCTCACATTCTCCATCTCTCTTTTCCATCTCTCTCTCTCTTCCTCTTCACACAGTAGGTATCTCCAGCAGGCCATCCCACTCCAGACAGCCATGTGGCTACAGTAATGAGCTCCCCAGCCGAGCAGGCCACCTCCTGTGCATGGTGGGGAGGTAAGCTCATTCACTGGAGTGCTGGGAATGACTCACCTGTCAGTTCAATCACCATGGGACTAGAGTCACCAAAGTGCTGGAGAAGAAGACTTTCTGGGTTTGGTGCTTTTGTTGAAAGTGCAACAGTATGGCTCCTAAGGCCCTCTCAGTTTGGTTATAGAGCTGAGAGATGGTGTGTGATCATGAAATATACTAGTAGTGTTATGGGAACTACACATTCATTGATATCAATCAAACTTAAAAACTCAAATCATTGGTTTGTTTAATCTGCCGGTGTCCATAATCTCTCCAAAGATCATGGTGGAAAAAGTGAAAGATTTGTGTGTAAGGGAATCGTGTGTATGCAACAGCCTTTGATTAGCTTTGGCTTGCATCATCTTTGAGTCAATCCGTTGGTCTGGTTAATCACTGCATGTGTGAGTATTTCACGTGGGCACTTCAGCCATTACAGTTGACCCACATAACAAATCTCTGATCCATGCACCCATTTGAATAATTAATCACCATATTGGTTACCTCATTCTGGAGGGGTCAGCCAGATACTAACCACCACACAGCTGTCTTGGTGCTCTAGGATAGGTTGGTTACAGGGATTGGATTCAAATCTGCATCACTTGACTGCTACAAAGCTGTTTGGCATCTTGCTTTAATATTGCTTAGTATTCTGGCCATTGTGTTATTTCTGGTGTTTGGGTGGAGGCGGAGGCAGAGGGGGTTAATGGATGAAAACCCGGAAGCCAGAGACCACTCATGGTGAATTCTCTACGCTCATGGTCATGAGAATGCCATGTGGTCATGCAGCCTGGAACACTGTAATCCACCCACCATCAAAACAGCAGAACAAAGATTACTATTCCCAATCCCCACAGTCCCAAGATCCCCAGCCATTTGTTTCAGGTGTTAATCTTCATTTCGGACAGATTTCACATGGAAAAACCTACATGGGTGGGGATTGGGGAGATAGGATTCCATTCCGGCTCATTTCTGACTAATGAGGATAAATTATAAAATACATTAAATAACAATTCAACTGAGGTCACCGGTTTCCTTTCAACTTCCTTCAAAAGAAAAGGGAAAACAAGAGAGGTTGGGTGGATGCGGCTCTACTGATTTATACAGGTACAGAGGAGCGTGGTACCATCTTTTAGAATGGGTTTATTAATTTATGGAAGACTGCTTGACAGGATATTGGCATTTCGAAAGGAAAAATCAGCATGTGCACAAGCGAATGGATAGGCTAACAAGATGGACGACTGCTACAAACCAAACATTCACATATTTGAATAAAAACGCCAGGTCCGTGCCTCCCGGGTGGCGCAGTGGTTAAAACCTGTTAGGGCTAGCCCTGAGTACTGCCCCTTCTGGAGGAATTGGGTACCCATATAAAACATGATACATTTTTGTCAAAAGTTGCTAATATATGCATATAAAAAATATTATCGAATAGAAAACACTCTAAAGCTTCTAAAACCGTTTAAATTTTGTCTCTATGTAAAGCAGAAGTGTCAGGGCATGCATTCTCCCAAAGTCTCTCTTGTAATGGAAAAAGTTGGCACCACTTTGACGTCATCGTATACGCACTTCCCAAGCACTTACAACCCTGGGAAGAGTCTGTATGTGTTCAGCGAGAAGCCTGCTTTCAATGAGGCGTGTCACTGTGAGAATCGCGCGCTCACGAGACGTTCAGCGTGCCGAAAGGTCTCGGTCACGCCAAAAAAAAGTGTACCCTATGCGCGCTCTGCAGTTTCTCTCTTTTCCTCAGGATCAATTAAACAGCTTGTGTGTGTCTGTTCGCCCTCACGATTGCTGTAGACCTTTATAACATGTTAAAGCTTAATTATGAACATAGTTTGACAAGTTTACTCGACATATAATATATACTTTCGACGTTTTGGTGCGCATCCACTTGAAATTTGCCTACATTTCGACCGAAATGTGGCTAGTTTGAGAACCGAAAGACACAGACTTGAAAACTGAACGCTAATTTGGTGAGTATAATCCCTTCCAGGTCTTCTGATGGAAGAACAGCAAAGGTAAGGGAATATTTATGTGTTAATTTTGGGTTTCTGTCGACTCCAAGATAGAGGAGTCATTATGCTAATGTGGGAGCGCCGACTCCCTATTATAGCCTAGTGAACGCAAAATGTAACGTTAAAAATAAATGTAACACAGCGATTGCATTTAGAAGAAGTGTATCTTGCTATACATATGTAAAACATGCATATTTAGTCAAAGTTTATGATGTGTATTCCTTGTTAGCTGACGTTATCTGCCGGAGCTATTTCATTTCTCCTGACATTGCAGTAGCATTTTTTGAACGATGCGTAATTGTAAACAGAGATTTATATGGATATATATAGCATATTATTGAAAAAAAAATGAATGTACTGTGTAACATGTTATATTACTGTCATCTGATGAAGATTTCAAAAGGTTAGTGAAATTATTTTTCTTTTAATCCTGCGTTTGTTGATTGCATATTTTTTCCTACTTGGCTATGCTAATGAGGTATGTCTGCAGTGGTGGTTGGACATAAATATGTACTATGTTTTCGCCGTAAAACATTTTAGAAATCTGACTTGCTGGGTAGATAAACAAGTTGTTTATCTTTCATTTGAGCTATTTTTCTTGTTAATGTGTGGAGGTTAAATATTTTTAGGATTATTTCTTGCGTTCCATGCGGCACCTTCCAGCTGAACGTGGGGGGGAAAGTTCCCAGTTGGGTCTCAAGATCCCTGTAAGGTTAAGGGCGCTGTACTGCAGCGCCAGCTGTGCCATCAGAGTCCCTGGGTTCGCGCCCAGGCTCTGTCGTAACCGGCCGCGACCGGGAGGCCCGTGGGGCGACGCACAATTGGCCTAGCGTCGCCCGGGTTAGGGAGGGCTTGGTCGGTAGGGGTGTCCTTGTCTCATCGCGCACCAGCGACTCCTGTGGCGGGCTGGGCGCAGTGTGCGCTAGCCAAGGTGGCCAGGTGCACAGTGTTTCCTCCGGCACATTGGTGCGGCTGGCTTCCGGGTTGGATGCGCACTGTGTTAAGAAGCAGTGCGGCTTGGTTGGGTTGTGTATCGGAGGACGCATGACTTTCAACCTTCGTCTCTCCCGAGCCCGTACGGGAGTTGTAGCGATGAGACAAGATAGTAGCTACTACAACAATTGGATACCACGAAATTGGGGAGAAAAAGGGGTAAAAAAATAATAATAATAATTTTTTAAAAACGCCAGGTCCATTGATTTGCCTTCAACCAAATTCCATCCTACTCAACGCATATTCATTGTTAAATATTCAGACTCCCTTCATTCTCAGAACCATCACTATCTGTACTCTGGTGGTGTTTCCTGTGATTCAGAGAGGGAAAGGGTTTGTCCGTTCGGAGTGACTGTACGACTGGAACCATTATTCAGAGGCCAGTGAGAGCAGGTCTGTGGTTGCAGCCCTGTAGTGACTGATGGGTGTGAGTTGGGAGACTGGGTCAACGTGTGATGAACACTGAAGCGACAGTGTCTCTCCCAGCTGGCCACTGGCACTCAGTGGAGGGACGTTATACAGCAACAGGAGGAGTGTGAAGGTATGGTGGCGAACACAGAAACTATGATCCACTACTGACAGCACGGGCCCACTGATCTCAGAGATCTAAGTGGGCTCTGCCAAGGCTGTTCATCACTGGGCTGTTGCTTTCCCTCAAACTCATAAGTGACACTGATGATGAGCCTCAATAGGATGTACTGAGAATGTGAGAACAAAAAAAACAGGATTATTCCCAACTCCGAGCATGCGCTGACCAACTGGCAAGTGTCTTCACCGACCTTTTCAACCTCTCTCTGAAAGAGTCTGTAATACTAACATGTTTCAAGCAGACCACCATAGCCCCTGTGCCCAAGAAACCTAACCTGCCTAAATGACTACTGACCCATAGCACTCACGTCTGTAGCCATGAAATGCTTTGAAAGGCTGGTCATGGCTCACAACACCATCATCCCAGACACCCTGGACCCACTCCAATGTGCATAACGCACCAACAGATCCACAGATGATGCAATCTCTATTGCACTCCACACTGCCCTTTCACACCTGGACAAAAAACACCTATGTGAGAATACTATTCATTGACTACAGCTCAGTGTTCAACACCATAGTGCCCTCAAAGCTCATCACTAAGCTAAAGATCCTGGAACTAAACCTCTCCCTCTGCAACTGGATCCTGAACTTCCTGACGGGCCACCCCCAGGTGGTAAGGGTGGGTAAAATCACATCCACCACACTGATCCTCAACACGGGGCCCCCTCAGGGGTGCGTGTTCAGTCCCCTCCAGTGATCCCTGTTCACTCATGACTGCACGGCCAGGCATGACTCCAACAACATTAAGTTTGCTGATGTATTTAAAAGCATTTAGTCAGCCACCAATTGTGCAAGTTCTCCCACTTAAAAAGAAGAGAGGCCTGTAATTTTCATCATAGGTACACTTCAACTATGACAGACAAAATGAGAAAAAAAATCCAGAAAATCACATGTAAACTTCTGACCTACTGGGAATGTGATGAAAGAAATAAAAGCTCAAGTAAATCACTCTCTACTATTATTCTGACATTTCACATTCTTAACCGCTCTGGGATAGCGTCCCACCTCGCCAACAGCCAGTGAAAGTGCAGGGCACCAAATTCAAAACAGAAATCTCATAATTAAAATGACTCAAGCATACAAGTATTTTACACCATTTTAAAGATAAAATTCCCATTAATCCAGCCACAGTGTCTGATTTCATTTTTTTTTTTACAACGAAAGCACCACAAACGATTATGGTAGGTCACCACCAACTCACAGAAAAGCACAGCCCTTTTTCCAACCAAAGAGAGGGGTCACAAAAATCACAAATAGAGATCAAATGAATCACTAATCTTTGATAACCTTCATCAGATGACACTCATAGGACTTCATGTTACACAATACATGTATGATTTGTTCGATAAAGTGCATATTTATATAGAAAAATCGCATTTTACATTGGCGTGTTACGTTCAGTAGTTCTAAAACATGCGGTGATTGTGCAGAGCCACATCTATTTACAGAAATACTCATTATAAATGTTGATGAAAATACAAGTGTTATACATGGAATATACTTTTCCTTAATGCAACCGGTGTGTCAGATTTTTAAAAACTTTAAGGAAAAAGCAAACCATGCAATAATCTGAGCACAGCGTGCAGCCAAAAAGATATTCGCCATATTGTGTAGTCAAAATTAGTCGGAAATTGCATTATAAATATTCACTTACCTTTGATGATCTTCATCAGAATGCACTCCCAGGAATCCCAGTGTCATGATAAATATTCGATTTGTTTGATAATGTCCATCATTTACGTCCAAATGGCTTCTTTTGTTAGTGCGTTTGGTAAACAAATCTAAACGCGCGTTCAGGTCCAGCCGACCGTCAGACGAAAAATTCAAAATGTTATATTACAGCCCGTATAAACTTGTCAAACTAAGTATAGAATCAATCTTTACGATGTTTTTTATCATAAATGTTCAATAATGTTCCAACCAGAGAATTTCATTGTCTGTAGAAAAGCAATGGAACGAGAGCCAACTCTCTCGTGACTGCGCCTCAGAGCCTTTGGCAATCTGCCAGACACCTGGCTCAATCAGCTCTCATTCGCCCCCACTTCACAGTAGAAGCCTGAAACAACATTCTAAAGACTGTTGACATCTAGTGGAAGCCTTAGGGAGTGCAACATGACCCCATTTACACTGTATATTGGAATGGCAAAGAGTTGAAAACTACAAACCTCAGATTACCCACTTCCTGGTTGAGTGTCTTCTATCCAATACTACTAATAATATGCATATATTAGCATCTGGGACAGAGTAGCAGGCAGTTTACTCTGGGCACCTTATTCATCCAAGCTCGTCAATACTGCCCCCCTGTCACCAAGAAGTTAAAATAAAGTGGTGATCCTAACTGACCTAAAACAGGGGAATTTTTACCGGGATTAAATGTCAGGAATTGTGAAAACTGAGTTGAAATGCAGTTGGCTAAGGTATGTAAACTTCCGACTTCAACTGTACATATAATAGGCCATAAAAGCCCATGAGGGATGTATAAACCCAAACTGATGGTGATAACAAGTCAATTGATTCATTGAACATGGTGAGAGCAAGGGGAACAAGGAGAGAAATGAGAGGAGAAAGCAGAAGAGAGTGAGATTAAAAGGAGGGGCAACGCATATGAGAAGGAAAGAGGAGGGCCTACGGGGCAGTAGCACCATGTACTCTCAAACGTTCTGAAGCTTTGCGTATGTCAGGATGAAAGAGAGACTACCTCCTGCATCATTAATCACCAAAATGCATTATTATCAAGCAGCCATAATTAAAAAACTAAATTAATTATCAAATAAATTGATGCTTAAATAGAAAAGATTGCCTTGCCGAATTTCCTAAACAACCAACACCCAGTCCTTGCTCTAATGAAAAAAATGAAAGCAATTAAGAAACAAGGCTATATTTTGCCTCAGTCAATTTATTGAGACAAATTGAATTAACTGATTTAGGGATACAAACATTAGGCCTCTCCATTTTAATCTGTGTGCAGAGGAACACTACAGACTGTCACGAAAGTATATCAAGCTCATCCATGATCACATATTCAACAAGGGTAGTAAGGGTACTCACACAGTGTAGGAGGATTGGGATGTTTCTACTGCATGGACCAAGGGGCCTCAATTCAGTGTTAAGAGGCATAAATCATAAACACCATTCTTTATTTGCAGCGAGGGGGAATGTTTTGAATTAAAATGTATCAAGTACAGTTTTTTCACACCATGAACATTTTTTATTTTCTAATTAGAAAATGACAGTTCATACCTGCATTCTTGACGAGCAAAAATAGTTGTTTTTATGTTGGAGATATTCAGTTACAACAGAGTTTGATTCAGATAGGCCTAAAGTTTTCTATTCAGAAGCACGCTTCCCATTGGCGTCACCGTAAAACTGCATACAGACGATCTTCAAAACTGAAACTAAGGGCTCAGACACGTCAATAGCTTTTGCTGGCCGAGAGTGTTTAGCACCTCTGAACTTAATTTGCGAACTGAGTGCGCACCTATTTTCAGGAACGACCAATATTGGTTGATTGTTTGGTCGTTAAGCTGTTGGTCGACAGAGATTGCTTAGTAGAGAAGTAACAAATAAATATATATAAATATTTGCGCCCATCTCAGTGAACTAATCGATTGCGGAGGCCTAGACTAAAAGCCAATGTATGCTTGATTCAAAAATGTGGTTCCATAGGGAGTGTGTGAAGCAACAGCGGAACCTCCAGAGGCAGGTAGAGGCCAAATCGAGCTCTGTACCCCTTCACCATGCGCCTCCCAAATTGTTTAACAAGGCAGAGGGCTCTGTACAGCTCCGCATTGACATGATTGGTTGATGGTAGGTGGGGGCGGTACATCCTATATAAAAACAAACTCACTTCCTTGACAACAGCTCTGCACTGCTCCGTGAAGGGCAAGAAGTATGAATTCCCTGACTTCTGCTGAGACCATATCACCATTAATGCTTCATGGCCAACGCTGACGACTGATTGATCATGCGCCCAGGTGCACAATGCACTTCCCTGTCCAGAATGCACGCTCTCTCTCCTGCCAATTTGTGCACATTAATTGATTCAGAATTTTGTGCGAATTGTTTACGTTTGATTGTTAGTGTACATCAATTCCCCATTACATACAGTACATTCAGAAAGTATTCAGACCCCTAGACTTTTCCCACTTTGTTAAGTTACAGCCTAATTCTAAAGTGGATAAAATCATTTTTTCACCCTCATCAATCTACACACAATACCCCATAATGATAAAGCAAAAATAATTTTTGCATTTTGGCAAATTTATTAAAAATAAAAACCTGAAATATCAGTTACATAAGTATTCAGACCCTTTACTCAGTACTTTGTTGAAGCACCTTTGGCAGCAATTACAGCCTTGAGTGTTCATGGGTATGACGCTACAAGCTTGGCACACCTGTATTTGGGAAGTTTCTCCCATTCCTCTCTGCAGTTCCTCTCAAGCTCTGTCAGGTTCAATGGGGAGCGTCGCTGCACAGCTATTTTCAGGTCTCTCCAGAGATGTTAGATCAGGTTCAAGTCTGTAAATTCCTATCATTTTTCATCTACAATGTTTGTTACTTTGGTTGCGGTCATTTAATTGAATGCATTCAATATTATTCCAGTCTCCCTGTTCTCATTGTCGAAGTGAACACATTGTTTGCAGAGTGCACAACCTAAGCTACTCTTGGTTTGTTTAATTCCATTTACGGGTTCTGTCAATTTAGTCATTGTATTTTGTTTGGAGCGCTCCTGTCAATGTTGAGTAAGGATGCACACGCATAGAAGTAGGCTTATTGGCTACCTGGCCTGCGCACAAATGTAGGCATATAAATATGCCAATTTGGGGATCTGCTAGTATTCCTGATTGGCTTAACACACCACCACTAATGAATGACCTGTGGAGCTTCTCAAAGTGATGTTTTCTTCACCTCAAACAGCAAGCAAACAAAGTCTGTTTTTACATCCATTGATAATTACAATAGTTCCTCGATGCATTTGAAAGAAAATTCCAGCTCTCTCCCTTTCGATAACCACTCAGCGTGGGGAAAAATGTCATGCCCTGATCCAGTGGAAAAGTAAGAAAATAGGCTTCTTATCAGTGCTGGACTTAGGTTCCGGTATGGTTTATATTTAGGTGCAGGAGCTCTACAATCATTTTGAGCTAATATTCTATAAGAGGAACAGCTCTCAGCTCCAGTGAGCTCCAGCCCAAGTCGAGCACTGCTTCTTAGCCTACAGCTGTGTCTGTACCGAGCTCACTGGCGCAGCAAACTGAGGGCCCAGAATATTTTATAGAATGTTGCAAGTTCACTAGCTCAAGCTTTGGGCCAGAACCAAGTTAATAGTTGATACCATGTTTAAAGTTTGTTGCAGACAGGCCATGTGTAGCCAATGTGATTTAAAGGATATAAACATATATATTTTTTATCTGGATATTTCTACCTGCAGGCTGCAATGTTTTTATTTGTGGCTTTATAAAGGCAATTTTTGCATAGTTAGAAATGGCAATATAAGTGACTTTTTTAGGGTTGTAACATTTTCATGTAGATAGAATAAACGCCATGACAATGATTGAGATATGTTGAAGACGTTATTATAAATAGAATCGCATGAAAAATGTAGGCAGTCCGACATTTACAGCGGAGGTCCCTAAAACACAGCGTGCTGAATGATCTGCAGACGAATGCTAGATCTACATTCGGTGCGATGTGTGTGAGCCCCAACTCCTGCAGTCTTCAGAAGAATTACATTACTAGAACTGCATCGAACAACTTGTTTTGACCCCCCCCCCCCCCAAAAAAAAAAGTAATTCTGCTGTACAAACACAAAATACATAAATTACTTGAAGGGATGTTAGGCCTGGGGTCATTCATTATTTTCCCCTCGGTGAGTATAGGAGAGACACACAGAGACAGAGGCTTTATTGGGTATAAAGGAGAGCTTATCTTGAGGTAGCAGCAGCCTTGCCATCCCCCTGTGTGACGAACAGCCATAGACTCATCAATGTCAGATCTCCTCTGCATCAACTGTGGATGCATCACCGGCCCTGCAGGCCCCGAGGTCACTATCAGGCAAGCGGAAACTGAACACTTCCAAAATAAGGGATATAAAACCACCAGAGATGAATAAACAACACTGTCTCTCTCCGTGGACATGGCTTGTGTGTGAAAGTCCACCTATGGAGGAGGCTTCAGGAAGTCAGTGAGCCAGGCTGAGACTATGGACGGGTTGGAAACCTGTCAGATAGAATGGGTCAGTGTCTCTGACAGGATCTTTATACAGAGGTGTGTGTGGACCCAAGTAGCCTGACATACAGGGTTCCCCACTGGACCTCCACGTGTTACAGCTGTCCCACAAACACTCAATGACACACCCAGTACACACAGACTCTACCCAAAACTGAGCTTGCTTCAATAACTGTTTAAAATATGACCGTACAATGCTAAATTAGAAAATTGCAACTTTGACAAGGCTACAAGGAACACATTTTATCTTGATTCCATTAGCTTCACACTCACCAAGGTCAAGCTGATGTCCAGATGTATGAGCCTAATGGTTAGCTCATGGCTACCATCACTGTGAGATGTGTGAAAATAATAAAAACCACCTCAACACTCATCTTTCTCATACACAGCTCGCACTCAGTGGAAGTGGGATATACTCAACACAGACGCTTTTATTGTTAATTAAGTAGATGACCCAGGAGACAACCATCTAGTCTCTACGCAATTAAAGATGACTAATGAGAGGAAGGATGACAGCAGCCAGAGAATGGGATGGGACAGGACATGGAGGAGGTAAGTGTAGATGGGATGGGACAGGACATGGAGGAGGTAAGTGTAGGTGAGGGGGGGGGGTAAGTGTAGATGGATGGGACAGGACATGGAGGAGGTAAGTGTAGGTGAGGGGGAAATGTAGATGGGATGGGACAGGACATGGAGGAGGTAAGTGTAGGTGAGGGGGATGTTCATTGTAGATGGGATGGGACAGGACATGGAGGAGGTAAGTGTAGGTGAGGGGGGGTAAGTGTAGATGGATGGGACAGGACATGGAGGAGGTAAGTGTAGGTGAGGGGGAAATGTAGATGGGATGGGACAGGACATGGAGGAGGTAATTGTAGGTGAGGGGGGTAAGTGTAGATGGGATGGGACAGGACATGGAGGAGGTAAGTGTAGGTGAGGGGGGTAAGTGTAGATGGATGGGACAGGACATGGAGGAGGTAAGTGTAGGTGAGGGGGATGTTCATTGTAGATGGGATGGGACAGGACATGGAGGAGGTAAGTGTAGGTGAGGGGGGGGGGGGGGGTAAGTGTAGATGGGATATTTTGCCACCTGCCTGTGACTATTTAACACATCAGAATTGCTCAACACTACAGTAATGCAGTTGAGCTCAATTCCTCTTCACTCTGTCTCAGTAGGAGATGACAGAACACTAATGAAGGAAGTTGAAGCAGACGTCAGTAAAATCAAAGGATTTTGACCTGTGGTATTTCAAATGTACACACCTCTGTAGGGCTAGCCCACATGAAGACTAAAGCATGCATATAGATGCATCTTTATTTATTTCACTGCAGTACTAATAAATCACACTGGCTGGGCTTGTCATTGCCAACTAGTATTTGTTAGGCCAAGAGTTTCACAATCCACCAGCATTCCTAGATTAGCATACGGTCTCAGGACAGTCTGACAGTGAATCCATGTGTAGACCTAAACTTTTTAAAAGGCAAATGCTCAACTATTAAGAACCATTTACAGCATGATTAAGCAAGTGATTGCAGTGTTCCACTTGTGTGAGTCTATTTGAGACTAAATGGTGAGGAACACTGAGGTCTCAAATGTATGCCCTCACACACTGCCGCTTTGTTTGAATAATGATGTCACATGAGTGTTTCCATTAGGAAATGGTTGTGCCGGACATTTGACCGGCAACATTTTAAATTTACCGGACCCATATGCATTGGGTGCGTAACCTGATTAGGGCATCCACACACCGTGCTCCGAGTAATCGCATTCAGAAGAACATGCATGTCGAGGATGCAACGATATATGGTCCTTCTTACAGACTTCTGATGTGCACTTTGAACATGTTAGAATAACTATAAGAAGGGCTTACCAAGAAAAACTTCCAAAAGGACTCATTTGAGGTCAAATTAAGTTAGGGCACTCAACAACAGAAAAGGCAGAGATTGATTTCTTATTGCTCACTTTAATCCAGCCTGTCCAGTTTATGATGGCTTACCGAAAATACATAAAAGTATGGATGAACCTCCTTTACGTCCCATAGTGTCAGGTAACAGTAGCCCTGTTGAACACCTATCTCAATATGATGATTTATTCATCTTAACATTTGTGCCAGCATTGCCAGCCTTTTTAGGATACCACGATGTGCTTAAGATCATCAATAACTATAAATGCGACAGTGAAAGCATCTTGGTTACACTTGACGTTCAGTCTCTCTACACTAATAGCACGCATGACGCAAGCCTACAAGCGCTCTCACGCTATCCCAACACTAGACCCGAGGGTCTCTTACCCCCGTCTAACTTCATTCTGTCTCTCACTAAAAAAGCCCTCACATCAAATGACTTCCAATATGCGGGCAGTTTCTACCAACAGATTCAGAGTACCTCAATGGGAACTGACTTCGTTCCTAACTATGCAAATGTATTCATGGGACACTGGGAGGAGACCTTCCTTTATGATGTCCAGAAAAAAAACATATTTCCAGAATATCACCCTTTGGAAAAGATACATAGACGACATCCTACCTGTATGGAACGGTACTGAAGGTCTCCTCTCAGAGTTCATTTCTTATAATTTATCTGAACCCAATCTCAAATTCACAACAGAGAGAAGAGAAGAAAACAGACTTGGAGTCTACCATCTTCTGCAAGCCGCACAGACAGTAACCACCCCGTACACCATAAGCGGAACATACTGGTAGCTCAATTCCTAAGACTCCGAAGTAACTGTAGCACAGACATAGATTTTGAGCGCAAAGCTAATCGTATGCACACTAGGTTCCTGCAATGTGGGTATGATAAGGGAGTTATTGAACAGACCTATACCCGTGCTAGAGAGACTGAACGTCAAAGCCTACTCACTGGCACTAATAGTGGTGATTCAATGATCCACCTCTACGCAGACAACACCATTCTGTATACTTCTGGCCCTTCTTTGGACAGTAACCTCCAGATGAGCTTCAATGCAATACATTTCTCCTTCCCTGGCCTCCAACTGCCCTTAAATGCAAGTAAAACTAAATGCATGCTCTTCAACCGATCGCTGCCCGCACCTGCACCAGACTCATATTAAGCATCTCCAATCCAAAATTAAATCTAGAATCGGCTTCCTATTTCGCAACAAAGCATCCTTCACTCACGCTGCCAAACTTGACTATACTACCGATCCTTGACTTCAGCGATATAATTTACAAAATAGCCTCCAACACTACTCAGCAAATTGAATGCAGTCTATCACAGCGCCATCCATTTAGTCACCAAAGCCCCATATACTACCCACCACTGTGACCTGTATGCTCTCGTTGGCTGGCCCTCGCTTCATATTCGTCGCCAAACTCACTGGCTCCAAGTCATCCACAAGTCTCTGCTAGGTAAAGCCCCGCCTATCTCAGCTCACTGGTGACCATAGCAGCACCCACCTGTAGCACACACTCCAGCAGGTATATTTCACTGGTCACCTCCAAAGCCAATTCCTCCTTTGGCTGCCTTTCCTTCCAGTTCTCTGCTGCCAATGACTAGAACAAATTGCAAAAATCACTGAAGCTGGAGACATATCTCCCTCACTTGCTATATTGTATTTACTTTGCCACCATGGCCTTTTTTTGCCTTTACCTCCCTTATCTCACCTCATTTGCTCACATCGTATATAGACGTGTTTATACTGTATTATTGACTGTATGTTTGTTTTACTCCATGTGTAACTCTGTGTCGTTGTATGTGTCGAACTGCTTTGCTTTATCTTGGCCAGGTCGCAATTGTAAATGAGAACTTGTTCTCAACTTGCCTACCTGGTTAAATAAAGGTTAAATAAATAAAATAAAATAAAAACCAACTTTAAGCATCAGCTATCAGAGCAGCTTACAGATCATTGCACCTGTACATAGCCCATCTGTAAATAGCCCATCCAGCTACCGCATCCCCATACTGTTATTTATTTATTTTTTGCTCCTTTGCACCCCAGTATCTCTACTTGCACATTCATCTTCTGCACATCTATCACTCCAGTGTTTAATTGCTAAATTGTCATTATTTTGCCACTATGGCCTATTTATTGCCTTACGTCCCTAATCTTACCTCAATTGCACACATAGACTTTTCTATTGTGTTATTGACTGTACCCTTGTTTATCCCATGTCTAACTCTGTGTTGTTGTTTGTGTCGCACTGCTTTGCTTTATCTTGGCCAGGTTGCAGTTGTAAATGAGAACTTGTTCTCAACTGGTCTACCTGGTTAAATAAAGGTGAAATAAAAAATAAATAAAAAGACAAAACTCCCCCATGTTTGTGTTTTTCCACGGAGTACAGCACATGTGCCGGTCACGTCAAATCCAATGTATTAAAACACTGGAACAAAAGTAATCCCAATCTACGAGTGTCCACCATATATTACCCCCTCACATTTTTGGGGGGGCCATACCAGAATATAGCCGATTCCATGACGCACAGCATGAAGCTACCTAAGAAGCATGACACTTGGCTACCAGGCCCACCCAATGGCACTAACAAGTGTGGCCACTGTGTACATTGTGACAGTACAGCAAATACGAAAGTGTTCACTCCTCTGAATGAGTATAGTGAAGTAAAAGGAGATAGAAACTGTTTCTGTTTATTATTATTATTTTCTTGTTTTTATTTATCCTTTATTTAACTAGATAAGTCAGTTAAGAACAAATTCTTATTTACAATGAAGGCCTACACCGGCCAAACCCGGACGACGCTGGACCAATTGTGCACCACCCTATGGGACTCCCAATCACGGCCGGTTGTGATACTGCCTGGAATCGAACCAGGGTGTCTGCAGTGACGTCTCTAGCACTGAGATGCAGTGCCTTAGACCGCTACGCCACTCAGGAGCTCTTGTGCTGTCTGACAGATCTTTCACTCAAAGGCTCTGTATCTGTATGCTGTATATGTATGATAAGATACATAACGAATATACGAGCCAAATTAATTCCACTAAATTATGCAAATGAACCTATTGACCGATAAGCATGACCAGTCAAATGTATTTCCATCAACTGGTATTTCCATCAATTAATAGGCTAAAAAGCATTATTGTGCAATTGTTTTCTGTGTCGCATTTACAGTGGACCAACTTTAAACATTAGAAATCAAGAGGAAGATTACTAATGGCACTTTATCCTCCAAAAGGAGCTGGACCAATTAAAGAAGTCTTGAGGTATTGCTCGCCTGAGGTAGAGTACCTTATGATAATCTGTAGACCACACTATCTACCAATTGAGTTCATATCTATATTATTCGTAGCCATCTATTTACCACCACAGACCGATGCTGGGACTAAGACCGCACTCAACCAACTCTATAAGGCCATAAGCAAACAAGAAAATGCACATCCAGAAATGGTGCTCCTAGTGGCCTAGGGACTTTACTGCAGGCAAACGTAAATCAGTTTTACCAAATTTTAACCAGCATATCACATTTGCAACCAAAGGAAAAAATAAAATAAAAACTCTAGACCACCTTTACTCCACACACAGAAATGCATACAAAGCTCTCTCCCGCCCTACATTAGGCAAATCTGACCATAATTCTATCCTCCTGATTCCTGCTTACAAGCAAAAACTAAAGCTGGAAGTACCAGTGACTCGCTCAATATGGAAGTGGTCAGATGACGCGGATGCTATGTTACAGAACTGTTTTGCTAGCACAGACTGGAATATGTTCCGGGATTCATCCAATGGCATTAAGGAGTATACCACCTCAGTCATCGGCTTCATCAATAAATGCATTGACGACGTCGTCCCCACAGTGACAGTGCATACATATCCCAACCAGAAGCCATGGATTACAGGCAACATCCGTATCAAGTTAAAGGCTAGAGCTGCTGCTTTCAAAGAGTGGAACACTAATCTGGACACTTATAAAATATCCCGCTAAGCCCTCAGAGAAACCATCAAACAAGCCAATACAGGATTATTGTCAATACAGGATTAAGATTGAATCAACTGGCAAGTGCCTTCACTGACATGTTCAACCTCTCCCTGACTGAGTCTGTAATACCTACATGCTTCAGACCACCATAGTCCCTGTGCCCAAGGAAGAGAAGGTAACCTGCCTAAATGATTACCGCCCCGTAGTACTTACGTCGGTAGCCACGAAGTGCTTTGAAAGGCTGGTCATGGCTCACATCAACAGCATCCTCCCGGATACCCTAGAACCACTGCAACTGGATCCTGGACTTCCTGACGGGCCATCCCCAGGTGGTAAGGGTAGGCACCAACACGTCTGCCACACTGATCCTCAACACTGGGGCCCCTCAGGGGTGTGTACTTAGTCCCCTTCTGTACTACCTTTTCACCCACGACTGCATGGCCAAATGACTCCAACACTATCATTAAGTTTGCTGACGACACAGCAGTGGTAGCCCTGATCACCGACAACGATGACAGCCTAGGGGGAGGAGGTCAGAGAACTGGCAGTGTGGTGCCAGGACAACAACCTCTCCCTCAATGTGAGCAAGACAATGGAGCTGATTGTGGACTACAGGAAAAGGCGGGCCGAACAGGCCCCTATTAACATCAAAGGAGCTGTAGTGGAGCGGGTCAAGAGTTAGTTCGTTGGTGATGTGGACACCAAGGAACTTATCATGGTCCAAACACACCAAGACAGTTGTGAAGAGGGCACAACAAAACCTTTTCCCCCTCAGGAGACTGAAAATATTTGGCATGGGTCCCCAGATCCTCAAAAAGTTCTACAGCTGCATCATTGAGATCATCCTGACCAGTTCCATCACTGCCTGGTATGGCAACTGCTCAGTATCTGACCACAAGGCACTACAGAGGGTAGTGCGTACTGCCCAGTACATCACTGGGGCCAAACTGCCTGCCATCCAGGACCTATATAATAGGCAGTGTCAGAGGAAAGCCCATAAAAAATTGTCAGAGACTCCAGTCACCCAAATCATAGACTGTTTTCTCTGCTACCGCACAGCAAGCGGTACCGGAACACCAAGTCTAGGACCAAAAGGCTCCTTTACAGCTTCTACCCCCAAGCCATAAGGCTGCTGAACAATTCATCGGTACCGGTACTCCTTGTATATAGCCTCGTTACTGTTACGTTATTGTGTAACTTTTGATTGATTTTTTATAAACTTTTTAAAACTTTAGTTTATTTGGTAATTATTTTCTTAACTCTTCTTGAACTGCACTGTTGGCTAAGGGTTTGTAAGTAAGCATTTCACGGTAAGGTCTACACTTGTATTCAGCGCATGACAAATAAAGTTTGATTTAATAGATATGAGTCAGTAACTTCAGGGATATCCTCAAGCCATTACTGAAACAGAAAGAGACTGTGAAGGAATGAGGAGAGGAAATTATGAGGATGATTAACTCTATACTGTACATATAAAACTGGATTACTCAATTTATCCTAGCTTCAAAGCCCCTCTAATGTTCAGAGTTTCAAGCCTTTGAAGTCTATCAGAGAATGTTCTGGCATACAACAATCACTGAACAGGCATAACATCAGCGTAAACAAATACTGAACGTGGGTGTGACCTGTAAAGGTCATTCTTAGTTCAACAGAGCAATTGAGGGGCTGATCTAAAGCTCTGCCTTTACACTGGATCTCAAAATTCAGTTCTCTCTGGAGAGATAAGAGGATACCAAGAATAAGACATGAGCTAAACTCTTAGACAACATTTAAAACTATTCCCTACTTTATCATTCACAACTTCCCAGAAGTATGGGTTTAGCTTAACCAGACCTCCCGAAAAACTGTTGCTGATACATTTGTGCCAGCAGCCTCTATTTGGGTAGCCACAGTAAATTGGGAAAGTAAACAATGATGAGCATAGCATTCATTTGCTACACTGAACCATTATGACTTCATATGGGGAGCTGGGGTGCAGTTGCCTTCCAGTTGGTTTGCCTAATTAAAATCTCTGGCTCCTCAAAAGATACCATTATACACCTAGGTAAAAATAACGAGCAACACCGCATAGGGAAGATTTATGACAGGCAAGGGACATATCTGGAAGGAAATTCAAAACGATAATTTGCCTGTGGTTTAATAGGACCTCGGCTATTTCACTCTCCCGATCGTTATAACTTTTAGTAGGGGATGGGGGGGGGGGGAGAAGGGGGTGCCATATCGCACAGAGAACAAGGTCTCATTAAATTATGATGATGGACCCTATGAAGAATAAATTAAATAATACATCAACTAAGGGGCCTTTTCATGAATATGTTCCATGTCACAGTGTAATTGAAAAAGCTCTATATGAGGAAGGAAACTGTCAATTTTTATTTCCTGGTTTGGAGAAGGGTGCAAACGGTTGGGTCATTCTTTCAATAGGAGGCTTGGTCTGGTCAGCCTAACCAGCAGGCCCAGACAACTACACCAACACACAGCCATACAAGCAATCAGCCCAAGGTCACAGGGTCTGAATTGTCATGATGTTGCCCTCTTTGGGTATAGCAAGCCCCATCCCCCTGACTCCTTCAACTAGGCTGCTGTGGTCAGAGAGAGGTCGTAAATTCCTGAGGAGAAGACCCTGCCTCATGGCCACACAGTATAAGAGGCAGAGTAACTTTCCATAGTGAACAAAGGCATTTCTTCCACCTCACAGAACTTGAGGTACGAAACAATTTCATGTTCCGGAGAAAGTATAAAAAAATCAGTGAAGAATCCAGCTACGAACTGGTCCGTTGGTTACAACTTGGGGAAGCTCATGGGAGACGGTGTGGCCACATTACCATAATGCTGTTTATATAATAGCCTCAGATATGAGGTTTACATCTAATTGTTGTATACGATGAATGAGTGAGTATGATACTGTTTGTAAAATTGTGTAATATGACTTTGGACTGTTTAATGAAGGAAAATCCAATTCCCTTTTGATTTGAACTAAATCAGAGGACCGCCCCTGAGCCCAGTTAGGGTCAGGCATCCTGGGACAGCCCCTTTTCTGCAATTCCGAATAAAAACCCAACTTTGAGAAATTATCACCAGACCATGTTCTCTCAATCACGGGAGTACAAAGGTTGTAGACCATTGCTGAATCTTTTAACCATACCACATGGTTAAACACTTAGACTATCGATACTGACAGAATAAGAACAAGTCTTTGATATTAATTACTAGTCTGCAGCTAGGAATTCGGTATCATTGAACAAAGAATGACATCCACCGAAACTACCATTCTATAACGAATGAAGGAATGTCACTCTGAACAATCCATTCTAACCACAACCGAGAGAGAGGGGGAGAGAGACGATTCTACAAAAGAAAGACTTTTCACCAGCGATCAAGACAACACACTGAGCGTAAATATATATATTGATTGCAATTGTTCCCGAATGAGTGAGCGTTCATGTGCAAAGGATTAGCATTTCAATTGTTAGAATTATCAACTCTTTGGTGACTTCTCAGCTGACCCCCACTCCCCATTTTGTCCACCAAGCCGCAATGCCGGTTTAGCCCACTATGGCACATTTCCTATAATTTATTGTAACCATATTTACTTTGTTTATGCATTTCTGTGAATTACTTAGTTAGTAATAAATGAATGATTTAAGACAATTGATGTATGGATGACTCATAGTGAAGACTGGGTTCGTACAGATAACCAACAAGTTACGATGTTTGGAATGAGACTAACGTGAGGTAAAGTAAATCATTCATTAATCAGAAGACAATGGATCAGATATGAAAATATCTGAAAGGTTATATTGGGAAATTATAACCTTGTAATCGGAATATTTTCCTTGGTGCCCCGACTTCCTAGTTAGTTACGGTTACATGATTAATCAGTCTAATCGCGTAATACTACTTACAGAGAATCTTTGATAAAACTAAGTCTTCAATTTAATGATTGTAAAGACACGACAGAATGTAAAAGTCTCTTGAAACCTGTCCCTTTTAAAATGGGAGCCTGTGTTCCGTTTAAGCGTCAGATTAATTTCATGAGAATCACGTTTGTTAGCTTTCAGCCACCAACCGAGCAAGACCCTTACATCATTCTGCAATGTCCTTGTACCAGATAACCAACTTTTCAAAACAGAAAACAATATTGTACTCAGCATGTAGATTTTCTCCTTAAACACGAGGCACGGACTTTAACAACGTGTTAGACAGGCCAAATATGTCTATTTTATCTCACTCCCCTGAGAAAAGGAAAGAATAAACAATTGACACAGACAATGACATTAAAAGTAATAGAAAGCAATGGGCTACACTACTCCCTTGTTTTGTTTTCTCGAAACCAATGAGTGAAATAACTTCTCAAATGATGATCGTCTGCAGAGTCTATAAGCAGAAAGACAGAGGGAAAACTGAGTTAAATGGACAGGCTGAAGGCAATAATTAAACCATGTATTACCTTGGTTACAAATCACAGGCACACAAGCTCCATTGAGTTCTGTAGTGACAGCTGCCAAAAAGATCCTTAAGCACATTTGATGGCATTAGCAGTTTGTCTCGTGTGGCTAACTACCACTCTTTATGGTAATGTGATAGCAGCACCAGCACAACTCACACAAAAAAAGGGTTAACAACTGCTCAATCTGCTGGAGTGGAAGCAATATGCTGTAGTTAGCAAACACAGATGGGACAAAATCTTCCTAAACAGGGTAAGTATAAATTCTAGTCTTTCGAAAGTCTTTGACTGGATGATCAGTTGGATCCTCAGCCTACATTATTGATCTCTGACTCAGAGAGCCTGTATCCTCTCTCCTGCATGAGCTCTAAGCCCCCCTTGCCAATAGTCCCTCCAGTCCTCTCCCAGTACGGCTGTGTTCCTCTGCAGTGTCCTGATCTGCAGCTCTGATTGGGTTCTGCCTCGTGGTGATGCGGAGTGGACTCCCCTTGTGTGGTTCCCAACTCAAAACACATCCCCCTGCTGAGGTAATCTCTATTAAACCATCTGCACTGTCATCTCCCTGCAGCTCTGGGATGGCTCCACCACAACAGAGCTGCAGCTACACTACAGCACCCTCGCTCCCTCTCCTCCAAAGTGAAACACACAAACATCTGAAGAAAGCATCACTCGCTTTTCACCATACAGACAGGCAAGAAAAGAAACCCTGGAGTAAAATACAGTATCTGTGTGTATTATCTGGGCTTATCTGCGTCTGTTCTCTCTGTGGGTCCCAGAGTGTGTGAGTGAATCTGACTCGTTCAATGGGATGGATCTAAACAGATGGTTGACACAAAGGTGGCCTCGTTTCATGGTGGGTGGTGCCCGCTGAGAGAATATTTCAATTCACTGGGCATCCACTCCCTTGAGTGGTCTAATAGACACAGCCTTTAATACGCACATATGCATAAAGACAAACAGGGAAAGAACGCAGTGTCAGCAAAACCTAATTTTGAGCTGATATACAGTATTGATTTCCATCACTTTCTCAACCACAAGAAAAAGATTCTCAATATAAAATCAGCCATTTAAATCACAGTTAGGTTATCCAACAGTATATGTATGCATTATGGAACCAGTGGACAGCTAGGGCCTTTTTTATGCAGTAAATTCCCAATGGTGTTGCTAATTGCAATTGAAAATCAAAAGGTAAACCTCGCCAGGGAGCAACAACGGACAAAGAGATTTAATTGAGGTCTCAGGAAATCTCCCTGCTGGGGTTAAGCCAGTCCCCAGAAAGACACCCATTGTTACACTTTCAAGCCGAAACATAAGCCTTACAAATAAAACTGCGGTCCAATGTAAAAGGCAGGTCAACCGCTAGGAGTGGTCAAGCACACAATGACCTACAACCCTACACTTGGATATGCACGACTGAGGAAAAGCCCAATCTAAGTGAGCGGGTAAGATGTAAGATTTCTCTTATTGTCTAAAGATAATGAGAATCAATCAGCAGTAGATCAAATCTCACCCAACTCATTTTCGTATCCCTTTACACTCGTACCGTGTACAGGTTGAAAATGGCAGATTTGGGCACGGATAAATGCCTAAATTGGAACGCAGTGGCTGAAGAGTAACATGCTATACATGACGTCAGAGCTCTGCGCTTCACGTCATTGTAAGGGTTTGACTGACCGCTATTCTGAACTTGAGTGTGACAAGTAGTTGCAGTAACTTACACAAACACACACACCCATTAAAATTAAGAGGATTATATATTTTAGAAGATGACGTTTGTTTTGTAATATGTCATACAAGTGAGTACAAATGTGCACTTCACATTTCTATATCACAAAGTCACTGAATGAACTGATATGACTTTTAGTTTCAAAAGAACTTGGCAGAGCTGGCCATTGATGATAAGTCAACCTGACAAATAGTCCAGACACGTCAGGGTAAGGTGTGAGGCTAACCTCCAGAATTGTGAATTCCATTCCGAATTGTGAATTCCATCCAGTGAATATTGTTATTGAGTTTCACTCATGTCCTCTGCATGCATGTATGTATGAGGTGCAACGCTCATACTATGTGTAGGCACTACCTCTCAATCCTAGAGAGAGTGGTTTGGCAGGCTTAGTGACGGGGGGAGTCGATACAGTTACATATCGGGACATTATTTTTGGACAATATTATATTGATACTTTGACTTCAAGTATTGATTTGTAAAAAATTATAATAATAATAATTTTTATACATAAATATACATACACATACAGTTTAAGTCAGAAGTTCACAGACACTTATGTTGGACTCATTAAAACTATTTTTTCAACCACTCCACAAATTTCTGGTTAACAAACTATAGTTTTTTTTTTTATCTACTTTGTGCATGACACAAGTCATTTTTCCAACAATTGTTTACAGACAGATTATTTCACTTATAATTCACTGTATCACAATTCCAGTGGGTCAGAGGTTTACATACACTAAGTTGACTGTGCCTTTAAACAGCTTGGAAAATTACAGAAAATGTTATGGCTTTAACTTCTTGGTGGCAGGGTGGGCAGTATTGAGTAGCTTGGATGAATAAGGTGCCCAGAGTAAACTGCCTGCTGCTCTGTCCCAGATGCAAATATATGCATATTATTAGTAGTATTGGATAGAAAACACTCTGTGAAGTTTCTAAAACTGTTTGAATGATGTCTGTGAGTATAACAGAACTCACATGGCAAGCAAAAACCTGAGACAAATCCAACCAGGAAGTGGGAAATCTGAGGTTTGTAGTTTCATTTAAGTGATTGCCTATCCAATATGCTGTGTCTATGGGGCCATATTGCACTTCCCAAGGCTTCCAGCAGATGTCAACAGTCTTTAGAAAGTTGTTTGAGGCTTCTATTGTGGAAGGGTGTCGAATAAGAGCTGTTTCAACAAGTGGACTAGGCTGATGCCAATCAGTTATTTACTGCGCGGTCACGCCGTTCCCTCTTTTTCCTCTGTAATGAATACGCTACTGTCCGGTTGGAATATTATTGAAGATGGTTTATAAAAAAAGACCCTAAGGATTGATTATCAACATGGTTCGACATGTTTCTACAACTGGAATAGTAAACTAAACGTGCATACAAAACGGAGGTATTTGGACATAAATATGGACGTAATCGAACAAAACAAACATGTCTTGTGGAAGTGGGAGTCCTGTGAGTGCATTCCGACGAAGATCAGCAAAGGTAAGTGAAGATTTATAATGCTATTTATGACTTTTGTTGACTCCACAATGTGGCAGGTAACTGTATGGCTTGCTTTTGTGGCTGAACCTGTTCTCAGATTATTGAATATTGTGCTTTTGCCGTAAAGCTTTTTTGAAATCTGACACAGCGGTTGCATTAAAAACAAGTTCATCTTTAATTCTATGTAAAACATGTATCTTTCATCAAAGTTTATGATGAGTATTTCTGTTATTTGATGTGGCTCTCTGCAATTTCTCCGGATGTTTTGGAGGCATTTCTGAACATGGCGCCAATGTAATCTGAGGTTTTTGGATATAAATATGAACTTGATCGAACAAAACATACATGTATTGTGTAACATTGAGTCCTGGGAGTGTCATCTTATGAAGATCGTCAAAGGTTAGTGATTAATTGTATCTATATTTCTGCTTTTTGTGACACCTCTCTTTGGTTAGAAATAATGCTCAGGACGCAGTAATGCTCAGGAAGGAGGCGCGTTCTGTCTCCTAGAGATGAATGTACTTTGGTGCGAAAAGTGCTAATCCATCCCAGAACAACAGCAAAGAATCTTGTGAAGATGCTGGAGGAAACAGGTACAAAAGTATCTATATCCACAGTAAAATGCAAGGAATAATGACCATCGTTACGTTTGGAGGAAAAAGAGGGAGGCTTGCAAGCCAAAGAACACCATCCCAACCGTGAAGCAAGGGGGTGGCAGCGTCATGTTGTGGGGGTGCTTTGCTGCAGGAGGGACTGGTGCACTTCACAAAATAGATGGCATCATGAGGATAGAAAATGAGGTGGATATATTGAAGCTACATCTCAAGACATCAGTCAGGAAGTTTAAGCTTGGTCATAAATTAGTCTTCCAAATTCCAAATGACCCCAACCATACTTCCAAAGATGTGGCAAAATGGCTTAAGGACAAACAAACAAAGTCAAGGTATTGGAGTGGCCATCACAAAGCCCTGACCTCAATCCCATAGATAATTTGTGGGCAAAACTGAAAAAGCGTGTGCGAGCAAGGAGACCTACAAACCTGACTCAGTTCTGTCAGGAGAAATGGGCCAAAATTCTTCCAACTTATCGTGGGAAGCTTGTGGAAGGCTACCCGACACATTTGACCCAAGTTTAAAGGCAATGCTATCAAATACTAACTGATTGTATGCAAACTTATGACCCACTGGGAATGTGATGAAAGAAATAAAAGCTGAAATAAATCACTACTATTATTCTGACATTTCACATTCTTAAAATAAAGTGGTGATCCTATCTGACCTAAGACAGGGAATTTTTACGAAGATTAAATGTCAGGAATTATGAAAAACTGAGTTTAAATGTATTTGGCTAAGGTGTATGTAAACTTCCGACTTCAACTGTGTGTGACATAAATACAGTGGGGCAAAAAAGTATTTAGTCAGCCACCAATTGTGCAAGTTCTCCCACTTAAAGATATGAGAGGCCTGTAATTTTCATCATAGGTACACTGTCATGCTGTGTCTGTCATAGTTGAAATAGGATCATTGTCATGCTGAAAGACCCAGCCACGTTTCATCTTCAATGCCCTTGCTGGTGGAAGAAGGTTTTCACTCAAAATCTCACGATACATGGTCCCATTCATTCTTTCCTTTACACGGATCAGTCGTCCTGGTCCCTTTGCTGAAAAACTGACCATATGACATTCTCCCAATCTTCTTCTGGATCATTCAAATGCTCTCTAGCAAACTTCAGACGGGCCTGGACATGTACTGGCTTAAGCAGGGGGACACGTCTGGCACTGCAGGATTTGAGTCCCTGGCGGCGTAGTGTGTTACTGATGGTAGGCTTTGTTACTTTGGTCCCATCTCTCTGCAGGTCATTCACTAGGTCCCCCCGTGTGGTTCTGGGATTTTTGCTCACTGTCCTTGTGATCATTTTGACCCCCCGGGGTGAGATCTTGCGTGGAGCCCCAGATTGAGGGAGATTATCAGTGGTTTTGTATGTCTTCCATTTCCTAATAATTGCTCCCAAAGTTGATTTCTTCAAACCAAGCTGTTTACCTATTGTAGATTCAGTCTTCCCAGCCTGGTGCAGGTCTACAATTTTGTTTCTGGTGTCCTTTGACAGCTCTTTGGTCTTGGCCATAGTGGAGTTGTGCTGATCCCCAGAGCCTTGTGGGTCTGCTATTAGAGCAGAACTACTTTTCTGAACTGGGACAGCTGTTCTGTCACATACTAAAAATAACCCACAATCTGTTGTCCAAGCACAACAAACACTGCTGCAACCACCGTGGGGCAACTGTCTGAGGAAAAATGACAAATCAAATGAGAGATCTACAAGCATAATGTAAGGTACACTATATATATACACACAGACACACAAGTATGTGGACACCCCTTCAAATTAGTCGATTCGGCTATTTCATCCATACCTGTTGCTGACAAGTGTATAAAATCGAGCACACAGCCATGCAACATCCACGGACAAACATTGGCAGTAAAATGGCCCGTACTGAAGAGTTCAGTGACTTTCAACGTGGCGCCGTCATTGGATGCCACCTTTCCAACAAATCAGTATGTCAAAATTCTGCCCTGTTAGTGCTGCCCTGGTCAGCTGTAAGTTATATTATTGTGAAGTGGAAACGTCTAGGAGCAAAGTGGTAGGCCACACAAGCTCAAAGAACGGTACAGCCGAGTGCAGAAGTGCGCAGACCATGATTTTGGAATGAGATGTTCGACGAGCAGGTGTCCACAGTTTTGGTCATGTCAGGGAAAGGGGGATACCTAGTCAGTTGTAAAACTAAATGCCTTCAACTGAAATGTGTCTTGTATCTTGTTCTGATAAAGGGACTAGGACATTCAAATCGACCAACGAGATCTAGAATAAGACTAGCTTGTGGCTCAGTTGATGACGATTAGAACGGTCTGGCCG
This sequence comes from Oncorhynchus nerka, assembly GCF_034236695.1. Classification (NCBI taxonomy): domain Eukaryota; kingdom Metazoa; phylum Chordata; class Actinopteri; order Salmoniformes; family Salmonidae; genus Oncorhynchus; species Oncorhynchus nerka. Next base: position 20,454,396 of record NC_088421.1, on the reverse strand, counting down.
GGCAGACCACTGACATGTGGGTGGCATCTATAAAAACCTGGTCTGATGAGGAGGCCGGTGGTCTGAAACACGCAACGCCCAGGGTTGTGACTTTCAGACCAACACAGTACAGGGCAGGTGAAAAAAAGCTCTTAAGCCTGTCTGTATGGACAACAGTCCATTCTTGAGGGTGCAGAGGGTAGAAAGCCCCCTGGAGGAACCACTCCATCAACCCTACTTCTGTCTGTGACAGCCTGAGTTCTCTAAATCATGCTCTATCCTTCTCTTTCACTCTATCAGTCTCTCTTTCCTTCTCTCTCAAACAGCCACCTACACGGGGATTACAGCTGTGCGCCGTTATGCTGTAATGCGGGCTGCCCTTTAATCTTTCCTTGCTTCCTTTTCTAAACCCTAATAACGCTGTGGCTGGACTAATGTGTCCGACATCAATCCCACTCCCCCTGTGGCAGCCAGTGGTGCCCTACACAGTAACGGCAGCCCAGGCAGACCAAATACGCACCCAACTGAGGAAGTTCAGGTTGTGTTCGTGCTTAGCACAAAACCACAACATACACATTACACACACTATTGATTATTTAAGATGAATAAGTATGGTACACAGAACAGTTACCACAGTAAAATCCCTTAAGGAAACGGATAATACCATTCAAGGGATTAAAGCCCCTTATCAATGACACCTATAGAACTGGGAGCTACAAATGCCTGGTCAAGATACAAATGGAGGATTAACTGACGATCTGTTGCCAGGAGAGACTACAAGATTTTGAGGTTGAGAAGATGTGATGGTGAGGAGAGAAATGTGGCTGATGAGGACAGGAGAGAAGAACCATTAACAGATAGAATGTAGTGACCACTGAAACACAGAGAACCTCCTGAACATAGTTCAAAGACCAGCTTTGAGCAATTCCATTGGTATACAACAACTGAGCAGCAACTAATGCTAACATATTGAACGCAGTGTGTTTGCTAATGCCAACACCCTCTTAGAGGCTCAAAACTAAGCCAAACTAATTGCATAACCAAAACAAAAAAAGTAATTAGGAATTGTAATTATGGTTCTTTTTGTAATGCCTTTTTCAAACACTCAAAGAATGGGGCGGCATAATAAATGAATAGGCTCATTTGAATTCTTTAGCTAAACCAAAACAAAATAAAGGGGCATTTCCCAATGCCGTATTGTCAGCCTTTCTGACAACTGTTCCAATGCATATTATAATAGGAGTCAATACTAAAGCACCATGTGACTCACTCAGTTCATAAAGAGACTGGCAGTAGGGTGATAAAGCAGGTCACTAGGTTTGGAGCTTGAAGCCTTCCAGTGAAATTATATGGACGTTGTAAAGAGAAGGGAAAATACTGGGCTGCATAATGACTCCAGATGGCAAAGACTCTAGATGCTGTGGACATTGTGCCTAGATAGACCCATCATTAGGACGAAGGGCACCTTGGTCTTTGGGGTGGGGCAGAGACATGTCAGAGGGTATAAGCAGGCATAGCGTAGGGGGGAGAGGAGAGGTATTTCCATTGGGCAGGACAGAGCGGTGTATGGAGAGCGGCTGGGCTTAAAAGGAATAGTCAATCAATTATTTAAAGTGATCATGGGGAGTGGTGGGCAGTGGCTAAGGGGCCAGAGCGTTTGACCCAGGCACGTCAAAGACAAAGGGGGGCTGAGGAGAAGGAAGACACTCCACTCCCTGTGTGCTAACAGAAGCTGATGAATGTTTTATCAAAGCCCAATTATTTATTTAAGGACGAGTCCACCACGGGAAGGAATCTAATAAGGTTTCACGGAGAAGAAAATGGGAGAAAATACAACTAAGCCCCTAGAAGTCCAAATGCCTGTACGCAGGAGAGACCAAAACTAATAACAGGAGACAACTTCTTCAAGAAACACCAGAGAACAGTCGACTTTCTGTCAAATACAGTCAATTTCTTAAAACATATTACCAAGCAGACATCTCCTCAACATCTACTATAATAAGAAGCAATAAGTTAGATTAATTAACACAGAGGTGGAAATGTCTCTTTCCCTAAAAGGAAACTTTGTGAAACTGCAATGTAAACAAAAAATACAGGAGGAGATTATAAATCAGCATAATTTCAATTCGTTGACATGATGTAAGAGGCTTATCCAGACGAGATAAAAAACAACAATGCATCTATTGGAGAATTGTTTGGGTATGCTCGTTGTGTTGAAAATGAATGAGGGTGGAGGGAGAACAGTGGAGGGGGGAAATAATACAGGAGGAGATCAGCACATCTATCACTGTCGGCCGGCAAAGTTAAAGCAAAAGTGGAAATCGCAGGAGTTTCGCTCTCTTAAGACTTCAAGGGCACACACACTTGCTCAGGGCTGCAGGAGTGGAGGCCGTGAGAGGGAGACCGAGCTGGAAGGGGCTCTCTGGGCTGAGGCTGACACTAACACAGACAGGGGTTGGCACATTGGGGCTCAGTCACGATGGCATGGGCTGACAGAGAGAGGTGTGGTACACCATGTGTCCTCCAGGGGCCTTTGGGACGAGGGTAGAAAGACAGGGGTGAGAAACAGGGGTGCAGTATGTACTCACCAGAAACACCTTGTAGGCGTCTTTCCTGGTGACAGGCCCCCAGCACAAGTCGGTGTCGTCGTATTTCACACTGCCAGCACTGCATGAGTGGTTACCACTACAGAGAGAACAGACAGACTGGTGATCATTACAGATCCCTTCATGATCAGATCAAGTCAGTCCAAGAATAACATACGACAGGAAAGACTAGTTTACAATGTTGCAAAAGAACATGAAACAATGATAAAAGATGAAATATGACAGGGCAGAATTACTAAAACTTTGCAGACTTGTCAGTTCCTACTACCTCGGAGCGGTTAGATTATCAGGGGGGTCAGTCCCTTCTAGCTCGGAGCGGTTAGATTATCAGGGAGGTCTGTTCCTACTACCTCGGAGCGGTTAGATTATCAGGGGGGTCAGTCCCTTCTAGCTCGGAGCGGTTAGATTATCAAGGGAGTCAGTCCCTTCTAGCTCGAAGCGGTTAGATTATCAGGGAGGTCTGTTCCTACTAGCTCGGAGCGGTTAGATTATCAGGGAGGTCTGTTCCTACTAGCTCGGAGCGGTTAGATTAACAGGGAGGTCAGTTCCTTCTAGCTCGGAGCGGTTAGATTAACAGGGAGGTCAGTTCCTTCTAGCTTGGAGCGGTTAGATTAACAGGGAGGTTAGTTCCTTCTACCTCGGAGCGGTTAGATTAACAGGGAGGTCAGTTCCTTCTAGCTCGGAGCGGTTAGATTATCAGGGAGGTCAGTTCCTTCTACCTCGGAGCGGTTAGATTAACAGGGAGGTCAGTTCCTTCTACCTCGGAGCGGTTAGATTATCAGTGAGGCCAGTTCCTACTATCTCGGAGCGGTTAGATTATCAGTGAGGCCAGGTCCTACTACCTCTGAGCGGTTAGATTATCAGTAAAAAAAAGTATCAGTAAAAGTTATATCACTGCACAAGACTTTACTGAGTTGAAGTGATGATCCAGTCTTCCTGGTGGAAAATTACACATTGTCATTCTGAGGCAATCACAAAACTCTTTCAGTGCTGCCAACAAGGTGCGGCAGACTAAGCATCAATTATGGGAGATAATCATTAGAATCTGCCTCTGCCACCGAGAAGTCTGCTGCGGCAAGGCTTTACAAAGAGATACCGCTCTACGATCTCAATCGCCTGGCTCTCCTCAGTGGCAGAGCCAGTCGAGCGGGGAGCTCCGGTCTGTGCCATAGGGTAATTCCTTTTTAAGTGTCTGTTCCGCCTCACATTTTGGCAAGAATGTTACCACGGGGCTTTTCGACCCCGCTGAGTCAGAGGGACAAACGTATATTTTTTATGCTACTAGATTGATTTGTTAATAGAACTTCCTCTGATGTGGTAAGTGGTTCAATTGTAATCTTGAATTGAAATGTATTCACTTACCTTCACCTTTAAAAACTAAGTATCTCTATAAATGTTTAAGGATCTCATCCTCACCACATTATGTTCATAAGATACCCCTATATGGCACTCCCAGGGCTCACTGAACCCTTAAAAAGTCACTGATAATCTAACGTCATTTGGGCAAAATGGGAGAGCGCTTTAGTTTTTGGAGCGGGGGTCCTTTTTTGAAATTGTACTTTTTGGTACACCATGAGAAAGTCAATCATCTTTCTGTCATAAAGCTACACCAAATTGAATTGTGATCCTGACGGTTAAGGTGGTCTCACCAGAACAATAGTTTCTCTAGAGAAGAGCCTCCCTTAGATCTGCAGGCTAAGTCATACTGTCTGAGACTGGAACCATATGGAATATGTGATGTCACCCAGCCCACCGGGCCAGTGGAGGAAACTTGCAATAAAAACCTGTCTGGGAGCCAGTCAACAAAAAGTAAATGCCAAGAGCACTGGTGGGAGGTCAGGAAGGCTAAAGGCCCCCTCATCAGAAAGTTTTACTGAGGCAGAAGGTCAGGGAACAGCCAAAGTGCAGAGATAAAAACAGAACTGAGAGAAAGGGATATGCTTTGTCCTGCCAAACGTAAATGCTGCAAGTACTTGGGAAAGTCAGCTGCACCCACATTAGTCATACAGTTGCTTGAAATAACACCCCCAAATAAGAAACCCATGAATGTAATGAATCAGCAGCAAGCTGGCTGGTCTTACCAGGCTACTTCCATTAGTGATATGGGCACAGCAGCAGCATAGATGGCCAGGTCTCCGTACAGGTAGACTACCATGCAGATGTAGAACATGTTGACACCAACTGAAAGACAAAACCAAAGGGTTAAGACATGAGCAGATTATACCTGGATCTATACATACAATGTCATACATTATATATTTCTAGTGTATATGACTGTTATCAATTCATCATATCTCTGAGAGAATCTGCCTAACAGCCGTCAGATGCCTGATTATGAAACATGGTCAATGCAACTTGTGTCAAACTTCAACCGCTAAACGTGCAGTCTCCATCAGAGGCAATCTCCTCCGTCCTCCTCCGTCCTCCTCCTCTACACCTCCACTCCTCCATCAATCCCCGGCTTCTCCCTCCGGGATGGCAGCCACAACTGCAGCAGCACATTTCTCCGCTCCTCCATCAATCCCCGGCTTCTCCCTCCGGGATGGCAGCCACAACTGCAGCAGCACATTTCTCCGCTCCTCCATCAATCCCCGGCTTCTCCCTCCGGGATGGCAGCCACAACTGCAGCAGCACATTTCTCCGCTCCTCCATCAATCCCGGCTTCTCCCTCCGGGATGGCAGCCACAACTGCAGCAGCACATTTCTCCACTCCTCCATCAATCCCCGGCTTCTCCCTCCGGGATGGCAGCCACAACTGCAGCAGCACATTTCTCCGCTCCTCCATCAATCCCCGGCTTCTCCCTCCGGGATGGCAGCCACAACTGCAGCAGCACATTTCTCCGCTCCTCCATCAATCCCCGGCTTCTCCCTCCGGGATGGCAGCCACAACTGCAGCAGCACATTTCTCCGCTCCTCCATCAATCCCGGCTTCTCCCTCCGGGATGGCAGCCACAACTGCAGCAGCACATTTCTCCACTCCTCCATCAATCCCCGGCTTCTCCCTCCGGGATGGCAGCCACAACTGCAGCAGCACATTTCTCCGCTCCTCCATCAATCCCCGGCTTCTCCCTCCGGGATGGCAGCCACAACTGCAGCAGCACATTTCTCCACTCCTCCATCAATCCCCGGCTTCTCCCTCCGGGATGGCAGCCACAACTGCAGCAGCACATTTCTCCACTCCTCCATCAATCCCCGGCTTCTCCCTCCGGGATGGCAGCCACAACTGCAGCAGCACATTTCTCCACTCCTCCATCAATCCCCGGCTTCTCCCTCCGGGATGGCAGCCACAACTGCAGCAGCACATTTCTCCGCTCCTCCGGAAGAATATTAATCACACTAATTAAGAAAGTAATCACTTCATGAGGAACATTCTCCTCATTACCTCCCCCACACCCACCTCACACTACTGGCCCATCCAAGCTGGCGCAACGAGGGGAGATTGAGAGCGTTCAACAACGGGAGACCGATAGCCATGTTGTGCCAGGCATCCATCATACACTGGAGTTCTCATGTGGGAGGCTCCTGCGTCCTACTGGTCCTGGCAGCCAATTCATTACTGACAGGGAAATTAGAGTGTGGAGTGCATTAAAAATCAATAAAAAGTGAGGGGTTTATAGTTTTACAGGGCTAAATTGATTCATCTGATCTGAGAGTAAAGGGACGAATGGCAACCTTCTGCTGCCCATCACACAGCCGAGCTGAGGGAAACAAGAAAAGGGATATGGAAGAGGACTAGCTGGTCCAACAGCCAGATAAGCCCATGTAGTTGTAAAACAGTCATTACCTGTCTTATGGCAGGGATTGATGGACACTTACAGTAGACTGCATTATGATATGAAGCTATATTACAGTTGCTACACTAAGTTTCTGCAGCCCTGTTTGAGTTTGATGGAGAGTCTAACAGCAGGTAAATTCTGTGGGAAAGGGTGATGACCGCAAACATTTACCTAGCTAGCACCACCACCCATCTTACCGCCATTGAGGACAATGTGGTGCTAAAGTACTGTGGGAGAGGGAACCAAAGGGCACTTTGGTAGCCAAGTTGTGTTTATTCTCTTCCAGGACCATCTGAACACATCATGGTGCAGTGGTGCACTGAGGTCATTAAACACAGGCTGGGGAAAATAAACACTGATAACTCAAGAAGACGCCAGTGTGTGTGATTACACTATATATATATAGAGGTAGTAGGTAATATCAGTATTGATCTGCACACTGATTACAGTATGGTGGGGGGGGCTCAATTCTCTCTGCATCAATTCTACACATTCCATTTTCACCTCCTCTCCGACAACCCCATTTTGAGGTTAGCACTGTACAGTACTCTCTACCATTCCTGCATGTCTCCATCTGGCCCTATGGAAAGGAAGCCTGTTAGAGCTTTTGCCTCAGATAGGGGGAATCAGGGCTGCCTGTGCTGCCCCTGTCAGTGAGCGATAGCTAGGTGAGGACCCAGCATGACCAAGAGGATGCTGCCCTGCCAGGCTCTGTCACTAATACCTCCCCATTACCCACAGCCAGAGGCTCACACGCTGCTGCTGCAAATGACTCTTCACCTAGGAGCTCCACTCAGTCCCCTAGCGGCACGGACACACGTCACTATCCATCACCCCACTGTTGCAGACTGACAGAGGCTCTGATAGCCTCTCTAGCTGGGTCTGGAGGAGGAAGGAGTGGTTCACAGAAGAAGAGGTACGTTAGGAAGTTGCTTCCTTCCAACATTCACAGCCATTTTGTTGAATGCCAACCATGCTGGAAGCCACAGCTGTACTGGTCTCCACTCTGCTATTGTGGAGCTTCATCAGACAGGAATGTGAATGTGAGAGCCTGACAACTAAAGACGGTTTGTTGGATGCAACAGAAATTACTTTCCTTAGGTTTGATTTTGAAACCCCAATGGGCTTTTATTGAGTGAGATGTATTCTTTGTGCTAAAACTTGGGCTATTGATCTGGATCTCAGGGTAATCATAGAGTTGAGCCGTAATAGCAGCAGGCCCACTGAAAAGGAAAGCGCATCCTTTATGTTCATATACAATAGAGACTTGAAAACTATTTTAGTTGAGGCTTATGTAATTGGGGTGGTGGGAGGGGGGGGGTGGCTGACATAAACATGTCCATTTATCTTCTTAGTGGCAGCGCTGCTCCCCATTTTCCTTTTGTCAGTACCCCTCATAGCGTACAAGTATGACATTTAAGAAAAGTCATTCAAGTATAGAAAATGTATGCATCGGTGTTAGGTACTCATTAAAGCTGGGGTCTGTAATAAAGGAGACTGGATTAGTATTCCTCTCCATGGTCTCTATAAGTCAAGGGTGGTAGGTGCATGTTATAGAGCCTGTACTTTCTCCCTCTGTTTGCACACCATCCATATCCCCATACATCACTTCTACTGCCTTTACTACCTAAAGGGACGGTGGGAGCAGGAGCACACAGACCAGCCTCTGTTGTTCACCCCCCTTTGTGATATTAGCCAAAGTCGTCTTCTAATCAACTTGCAAATTGTGGATGAGGAAGGTTACAGTAACACTACAGGCACTCTCCTCGCTGCTCCGCTGATAAACCAGCCCCCATCAAAATTCTGTCAGTACCGACAGGGCCGATACCTATGGCCTTATTCCAAGCTTGCTCTGCTGCCAGTGGTGCCCAGTGTGTTCGAACAGTCCCATCAATAACCAGAACCCGGACCGAGGTAGTAAGGATTCAAGAGGCCAGCTGATTGGCTGTGAGCTGCCCTTCCCCAACGCAGGCCTCAGACAGTCTATTAACTCCAACAACATATTAAAAAACACTCCACTATCCAATCCCTCAACAAAAAAACAAGAGATTTGGTTTTAATGCCTGACAGCTTTACCACACCAGTAAAACTCCCTGATCAGACATACCACTAATCTTATATTACCTCCCAGCACTAATTAAAACAAAGAAGAGTTCATATCAGTGGAGATCTGGGTAGAGAGATAAACGAGACTTCCATTATGCTGGAGCGCCATTGAGCTGAGACAAAGAGCTGCATCTCTCACTCCTCTCTCTCATGCGCGCTGGGCCCAGCGCCCATCTAATTCATTTCTGATTAGAGTCACTGGGCAGCACTCCCACTTCACACAGAGAGATAGAGGGGACTCTTATCTCTGCCACCGATCAATACTTCCCCGTGGCGCCTCACCCTTACCTGCAGCCGAGGACAACACCACACCAGACACACACAGGGAGAGGTCATCACCAAAGAGTGTTTTAACACATCAACTTTAATAGGGCTGAGAGAAAGAAGAGACTGCAGCCGGAGTGTTCCACAAGGGAACAACACGCTGCTTCTCTAACAGCATGTTGCATGCCTGCCTGGCTTTGTGTGAGTCACTGAATCATTTTGTATGCGAGTGTGCCAAGTGCACCACCTAGTGGCCAGAGCCGGATCACAACACAGGAAGAGATCTGCACACAGATGACACTGTCAGAGTGAAGCAGAACGGTTTGACATTTTTATCAGAGATGACAAAAGCGATGCTGTTGAAGTATTGGCGCTGCAGGTGCGTATGCTGCAGACTGTTGAGTCACCTACCTGGTTAATACTACTTGAGAAACAGGCCGACCTGCCAGCAGAGGAGGAGAGGGTGGGGAGGGGGTAGTGAGTGGGCCCAGCACACCGAGGAGTGTCTACTCTGACGTAGGTGAGTAATGTAAATCAGCAAGGTTGTTCTGTTTCTGGTTCAAGGTGAACATGATTCTGCTTTCAATTAGCTCATCACTCAGGCTGCCGAGGCTTTAACATGTTCAGCGCCGCTGGTGCAGCCAGCAGGAGGCCCCCACACACAGCTGGGGAGACTAAAACAGCAGCAGTGTGATGGCCTGGGAAATACAACCATTTAGCCATATACACCGAGAGTACCAAACATTAGGAACACCTGCTGTTTACATGACATAGACTGACCAGTTGAAAGCTATGATCCCTTATTGATGTCACCTGTAAATCCACTTCAACCAGTGTAGATGAAGGGGAGGAGAGAGGTTAAAAAAATATTTTTAAGCCTTGAGACATTTGAGACATGGATTGTGTATGTGTGCCATTCAGAGGGTGAATGGGCAAGACAAAATATTGAAGTGCCTTTGAATGGGGTTTGGTAGTAGGGGCCAGGCGCAGCAGGTATGTAATCAAGAACTGCAACACTGCTGGGTTTTTCACGCTCAACAGATTTCTGTGTGAATCGAGAATGATCCACCACCCAAACGACATCCAGCCAATAGCAGGCCAGTGGTCGAAAACGGGTCATTGATGAAAGAGAACAAAGGAGGCTGACAAATTGTGCAGCGCAACAGACGGGCTACAGTTAAGTCAACTGATAGTCCAGTACAACATTGGTGCCCAAAGACCCATAAAAGAATGCACAACTAGTCGTACCTTGCCACAAATGGGGTATGGCAGCCAACCACCTTACAGAGTTCCACTTCTTTCAGCAAAAAACAAGAAACTGCGATTGCAGTGGGTTAAGGAGCAAAAACAATGGAAACTGGAAAATTTGAAAAACATTGCCTGATCTGAAGAACCCCGGTTCTTGGTGATGGGAGGACTAGGGAATGGAGAAAACCACGAGTACATGCATCCATCATGCTGTGTGTCCACATTGCAAGCTGGTGGTGGTTGTGGTAGTATAATGGTGTGGGGTATGTTTTCATGGCATACATTGGGCCCCTTGATAAAAATGGAGGAACATATGAATGCCACAAGATATCTGAACATTATTGCCAGTCAGGTGCATCCCTTCATGGCAGCAGTGTATCCATCTGCAATTGTATTTTTTATTATCAGGATAATACCCAATGGCACAAGGTTAGGATTGTCCAGGAATGGTTCCACGAACATGACAGTGAATTCAGCTTACTGCAGTGGCCTGCCCAGTCACCAGATCTCAATCTAATTCAGGATCTGTGGGATGAGATGGAACGATGCTACTAGTAGAGATCTACTACCAGCCAACTGGACACAACTGTGGGAAGCATTGGAGTCAACATGGGCCAGCATCCCTGTGGAATGCTTTCCACACCTTGTAGGGCAAAAGGGGGTGCAACTCACTATTAGGAATGTGTTCTTAATGTTTTGTACACTCACGTGTACAATTACACCCCATTAGAGAGCTAACAGCCTCACATTTGGAATCTAACAATGATTCCCATTTAAAGGTTAAGAAACTTTCCCCAAATTATCCCACAACCTTCAAGACTCCAGATAGTTGTTAGACAAGGAGGACAGGTTTTACCATGCCCTGCACATAGCGGCATCAGCAGCACTTCATTTAATAATGGAGTGTGGGTTCATCCTATCCCCTCAAAGTACTGAATGAGGATAGGCTCTTACCTTTGTTGAAGAACATGGAGGCCATTTGACCCATCTCTACCCTCTCCACAATGTCAAAGTGATCCACGTGTCCTCCTCCTGTTCGCTCTGTGATAATGCATAGACATGAGAACGCAGTGGTGAGTCATTCCAATCCGAGTCATTCCTTCCTTCTATAAAACATTGACATTAACCAATGACATGGAGGATACATACAATTTATGATTGATCTGATTATGTCATAATCAACATATGCTTATGAATTGAGACCGTCAAAAAGGAGGGATGACAAAAAAAGAGAATTCCGAATTCTCCACAACACTCAATGTTTTCACATATACACTACATGGCCAGACATATGTGGACACCCATCAAATTAGCGGATTTGGCTATTTCAGCCATGCTAACAGGTGTCTAAAATTGAGCACATATTCATGCAATCGCCATAGACAAACATTGGCACTAGAATGGCTCGTACTGAGCTCTTCTAAAATCGAGCTTTGTGTCAAATCCACTCATTTGAAGGGTGTCCATTTTAACGTGGTGCCGTCATAGGATGCCACCTTTCCAACATGTCAGTTTGTAAAATTTCTGCCTTTCTAGAGCTGCACCGGTCAACTGCAAGTGCTGTTATTGTGAAGTGGAAATGTCTAGGAGCAACAACGGCTCAGCCACGAAGCGCGTAAAAATAGTCATAGCGCGTAAAAATAGTCTGTCCTTGGTGGCAACACTCACTTCAGAGTTCCAAACTGCTTCTGGAAGCAACGTCAGCACAAGAACTGTTCGTTGGGAGCTTCATGAAATGGGTTTCCATGGTCGAGCAGCCGCACACAAGCCTAACATCACCATGCGCAATGCCAAGCGTCGGCTGGAGGGGTGTAAAGCTTGCCGACATTGGACTCTGGAGCAGTGGAAACGCATTCTCTGGAGTGATGAATCAATCACACTTCACCATCTGGCAGTCTGACAGACGAATCTGGATTTGGCAGATGCCAGGAGAACACTACCTGCCCGAATGCATAGTGCCAACTGTAAAGTTTGGTGGAGGATAAATAATGGTCTGGGGATGTTTTTCATGGTTCAATAGTCTAGGCCCCTTAGTTCCAGTGAAGGGAAATATTGACGCTACAGCATACAATAAAATTCTAGACGATTCTGTGCTTCCAACTTTGCGGCAACAGTTTGGGGAAGGCCCAATCCTGTTTCAGCAGGACAATGCCCCCAAATGCACAAAGCAAGGTCCATACAGAAATGGTTTGTCGAGATCGGTGTGTTAGAACTTGACTGGTCTGTACAGAGCCCTGACCTCAACCCCATCAAACAACTTTGAGATTAGGCCTGACTCAGTCATTCCAATTAATCTCCCAACATCCGTGCCCGACCTCACTAATGCTCATCGCTGAATGGAAGCAAGTCCCTGTAACAATGTTCCAACATCTAGTGTAAATCCTTCCCAAAAGAGCGGAGGGTATTATAGCAGCAAAGGGGGGACCAAACCCATATTAATGCCCATGATTTTGGAATGAGATGTTCGAGCAGATGTCCACATACTTTTGGCCATGTAGTGTACCTTATTTTCAACACATTCTTAACACGACCTTAGCAGTGTGTCTAGTCTTCAGGAGGGATGAGGGGAACAATATACTCACGGACTGACAAAATGGGCCTCGTCTCTGGCTCTGATCGTCCCCGGACATCATCATCCGAATAATCAGAAGTGGAGTCGTTGTCTTGGACCTGAAGATGAGGGTGATGGAAAGAGGATAACCAGCCTGCCTCCACCCAACACTGACTTCACTCCTAATCTACAAGTCCTAATGCTCAGTGCCAACAACAGTCAGTTTACAACCTATTAACACTGTGTTTTATTTGCTGGACATGTAACGTGGAGGGGAGCAGCATCTGGAAATTGTCTGGAACAGCTGGGATATGCTGGGGAGGATGAGGGATCTGTCCCCCTCATATACAATAGATATGAGCGCCTACCTGACGCCCTCCCATAACTCTTCATCTACCAAATTTACTACAGATTTATATTAATTAATGCTCAATTACAATCAACATTGAGGATGTCATTATCAGTTGAATTAACAAGAGCAGCTACAGCTGGTTGGGCAGGGTGTGGGAGACTAAGAAGTGGGCGGCTCACTGGAACAGAATATGCCAGCAACAGAAACAAAGCATCTAACATCAAAGTGTCAGATGTGTCCTTGGCTGAGTCAAAAGAGCAGATCTATCCTATTTCTCCGTCACATCCGAGAGATGCAGAGTCAATCCGTCCGCCCCCCCCCCCCCCCAAATTCAAACTAATACACTTTTATGGGACTTTCTCAGAAAATGTCGGCCAGTATATCACTTTAAAGGAACGGCTTAATTTTTTTTATGTGCTTCATTCGAGCAGAAAGAAATAAAGAATGTTCAAGGGTAAACATTCCCACTCTGTGCCTCCCTTCTTCCCATTATGTGGGAGGAAATGTTGGAGGAAGACTAAGTGAGCCATGAATCAAGGCCATGGGGTTTGGGGCTCTGTCAAAGCCAGACCCATTGTCCTTACGCTCATAACTCCTCCAGCGGAAACCTTGGGCATTAGGCAAAATGACTTGCTGCTTTTCTGTAAAAAAAAGAAAATGAACTCCACCAGCTCCATCAATCTCTGCACGAGAAGACTTTCCCTTAGTATTTAAAATGACTAAAGTAACAATGATTAAAAACTAAACTGCCCCCCCCAGTGAGTCAGTAGAGGACACTACAAGGCTTGTTTAATCACACATTTGTGGGAGTGGCAAGCGCTCCATTCCCCCTATTATTCTTTAATGGTCTATTGACCGCCTTGAGGTTATTCTTCACGTAAAGGTGTTGCGGTTTAAGGGGTAGTGAACTAGCGAATCTGGGCCTTCACTTGATGAGTAGGGTTCACTGGAAAAGACAGTATGTATGAGTGTCGACTATCACTCTTTCTTCATTACTTCCACCTGTTGGTTATTTATATCTGCTAACTCACCTCTTCCTGCTCCCTCCTCTTCCAGCGCAGCTGAGCGTTGGCCGCTGCCATGGCCTCGATCACAAATGTAGTGGTCATGTAACTGATGAAAATTAAACAAAGTGGGTTCAGAAAAATATATTCAGATGACAAAAACTAGCCCTGAAGAGTCTACACATATTATATACCGAGCATAACAATTTTATACAAACGTAGAATTTTATGACCCATTGTCAACAACTGTCATAGAATATCATTGTGTTGTATTTGTTGTAGTCTGTGACCTTGCCTAACTGCACACTATCCTTGGTGACAAAATAGGATCTCTAGATCTCAACTATCTAAAAACAAAGCAATATAAAAAGATGAAACTGTTAAAAGGCTCAGTGTATGTTTAAATCCACATCACAAAGCTAAAGTACTGGCCTCTGATCTGCATCTCTGTGTGTCCACTGTCTCCCCTTTTTCCTCACATACTACCCTAATGAAACACATCCTGCATCATCAACTTCCTCCTGCTGACTGACACGCTGCATCAACTCATCTGCAACTCCTCCTGCTCTGGTTGTTCCCTGCTAGATTACTGACACGCCTCATCAGTGGCATCCCATTTGATAGGGAGGGCAATAACTCTACACTTAGGTGTGGAAGAAAAGGATTAAATATGGTAAATTCCTCTTGTGCTATGGTGTGCTTAAACTAAAGTGAGAGCTGGGGAAGTGGATGTAAGGCAACAGTTGTGGAAATGAATGGAAAGGCAGTGAGCCTACGAGGAACTCGCCTCATAAACGCCAGGAAGGAGATGAGCGCCAGGCTGACCGCCCAACCTGCTTGGGCAAAGGCCTTGGGCATCGTCAGTGCCCCCGTGCCCACGATCAGATTAAACATGTACACCAAGCCCACCTGCAAAGACACAGAATATTAGAGGGTGTCGTTGTCTTGGGGGTCCACGAGAGGCCAGTACGTCTGGACGCTCCTGTTTACTGGACATTATCCTCCCTTCACTTAACGTAAGACCACACTCTGGTCAAGGGAGTGAAGTTTGAACCCTGGAAATCATGCAACAGTTTAGCACAGGTGTAAAGAAAAACATGTTGACCTAACATTGCCAAGTTGCAACGCACTGGTCAACTGAAGACATTATCTTGATATTATTCAAACACTGTCCTCAGCTGTGGACTATTACAGTCCCATCTAGCAGTAAAGACGTAGGGCTGACACCGTGACATATAGGTAGACCAGTGAACAGAAGGTCAGATCACTAAAAAGCCCTTATCCCTATCCATTTCCTTCAGTCTGTTAATATTTCATCTAGAAAGGGCACTTTAACCACAAGACAACTAGCCTTAAAACAGCTGAAGCAGACACAGCCATGCTGATATCAGTCCCTGCAGAAACTTGTGACATACCTAGACAGGCCTAACAATAACGCATTGCTAAACAGAATTTATGGTTTGGGTCATCAAAGTTCATCAGTGGTAGCCTTTTTCAATGCCTAAGCATTCCTTCTTCCTCTTTTCAGTGTCCTGACTAGATGAGTAACCACCGCACGTGCTCCCCGCAACATTTCTGCTCTACATCACAATTGTATAATTTAAAGATGTATTAAGTTCTTGTTTTTCAAATCAACAAACAAAACACATTCCATATTCACAGATGTGGCAGACAAATGATAGAATAAAATAAAATAAACAAACAAATTTGCAGCAGCACTATCAGTAATCATGTTAGACATTTCCACCTTTCGCGGAGACAACAAGTAAAGAATTAGCTTTAGAGCAACTTACACTTCCTGTATTTACACACACACACATTTCCTTAAATCACCCCATTCACTCTGTCCAGTTTGAAATGTAGTTGAGTAGTGGAGACCAGAGTTTATCATTCCTGGGATGTCTCTTGCGGAGGTCGTAAGTGAGCTTTTCAAGAGGAAGAAAGTCAACAATCTGGTCAGGCCACATTTTAAAATGCAGGTGGAGGAATTAGAATCCCCCAGCAGGAGAACACATTTTATAGCAAAGTATGTGAAAGTCTTAAACAAATTCTCTCTGTCTGGATCAAGAACAAAGTCCTGCTGAACATTAAGAAGATAGAGACACAAGGTCATATCAAACTGTACATGTATAGATGACCAGATCTCTCTACAACTCCAAAATACATGCATATAAGTTCTACTTTCAGAGGTACATATTTTACAATAAGGAAAACTGTCTGTATTCATTCTATGGAGTCTCACTGGGGTGTAATACAATTTGAACAAAAATGTGTAATTATATACTTTCATTTTTGTATTAGTAGAGGAGCAGCATATCCTGTTGCAAACCTCCGCTCACAACTCATCACTGATAATCAGACAAAGGTCCTTTTCCCAGATTATTTTAAGAGTAAGGAGGAACCCACACTCTCGTATAGGAATTTATAGATATTGGAGATTTTGCCTTTGATGGATTGTGCTGTAGCAAGAAGGGTCTCAACTTAATTGAGAAGAGCTCTAAACCTCCCCTTGGAAGTGAATGAGGAAATGACGTGTCTAATTTGAAGATATAAACAACAAAAAATGTGCACATCGAATTCCCTGCAGAGCTCTTGAAAGGATTTCAGTGTAGTTGCGTTCTGATGAAACAGGTCTGAATAGGTCCTGATCCTGAGAGTATGTCAAAGATGAAAGTTGGCATCACTCTGGGCTTTTGGCGAGTCTGGGTTGTTTACTATAGGCAAGTGAGAGCATATCTGGGAGGAAATGCCAAGGTATTGTAAATCAAAGGTTTTGGGTATGTTCCCCACATCACTAAAGTCATTAATGAATATAATTGAGCTTAGGGGAAATTAACCACAGGATTGGGCCTCTATCTGAATCCACATTGAGTCTTGTCTGTTTGTGATCCATGTTAACATGTTGCTGATTTGGGCAGACCAGTAGTACAATTGTACATAATGTTGCTGCTACTGTCTCGTATGATCAAAAAAGAGCTTCTGGACATCAGAACAGTGATTACTCACCTTGAATTGGATGACAAATTTTTCTTTAATGAGTCGGACGAGAGGGATTTACTACAGACACCCGAACAGGCCCTCATCCCCGTCATTTGCAGGAGAAAGAGACGGAAGAGGTATCACGGAAGGAGATCGGGGTGCCTTGTGAGGATCTGCCGAATAGTGGCTAATCTGCCTCCTATTGGCCAACATACAATTGCTGGATAATTAATTGGATGAACTAAAAGACCAGAGAGAAGAAAAACTCTAGACCACCTTTAATTCACACACAGATACACGTACAAAGCTCTCCCTTGCCCTTCATTTGGCAAATCTGACCCTAATTCTATCCTCCTGATTCCTGCTTACAAGCAAAAATAAAATCAGGAAGCACCAGTGACCCAGTCTATAAAAAAGTGGTCAGATGAAGTACATGCTAAACTACAGGACTGTTTTGCTAGCACAGACTGGAATATGTTCTGGGATTCTTCCGATGAGATTGAGGAGTACACCACATCAGTCACTGGCTTTATCAATAAGTGCATCGATGACATCGTCCCCACAGTGACTGTACGTACATACGCCAATCAGAAGCCATGGATTACAGGCAACATCCGCACTGAGCTACGGGTAGAGCTTCTGCTTTCAAGGAGCGGGACTCTAACCTGGAAGCGTATAAGCAATCCCACTATGCCCCCCAATGAACCATCAAACAGGCAAAGCATCAATACAGGACTAAAATCAAATCGTACTACACCGGCTCTGACGCTTATCAGATGTGGCAGGGCTTGCAAACTATTACAGACTAAAATGGGAAGCACAGCCGAGCTGCCCAGTGACATGAACCTACCAGACGAGCTAAATTACTTCCATGCTCACTTCGAGGCAATGAACACTGAAATATGCATGAGAGCGTCAGCTGTTCCGGACGACTGTGTGAGCACACTCTCCACAGCCAATGTGAGTAAGACCTTTAAACAGGTCAACATTCACAAGGTCGCAGGGCCATACGGATTACCAGGATGTGTACTCCGAGCATGCGCTGACCAGCTGGCAAGTGTCTTCACTGACATTTTCAACCTCTCCCTGTCTGAGTCTGTAATACCAACATGTTTCAAGCAGACTACCATAGTCCCTGTGCCCAAGAACACCAAGGTAACCTGCCTAAATGACTACCAACCCGTAGCACCTCAGGTCTGCAGCCATGAAGTGCTTTGAAAGGCTGGTCAGGGCTCACATCAACACCATTATCCCAGAAACCCTAGACCCATTCCAATTTGCATACCTCCCCAACAGATGATGCAATCTCTATTGCACTCCACACTGCCCTTTCACACCTGGACAAAAGGAACACTTATGTGAGAATGCTATTCATTGACTACAGCTCAGCGTTCAACACCATAGTGCCCTCAAAGCTCATCACTAATCTAAGGACCCAGGGACTAAACACCACCCTCTGCAACTGGATCCTGGACTTCCTGACGGGCCGCCCCCAGGTGGTAATATTAGGTAACAACACATCCGCCACGCTGATCCTCAACACGGGGGCCCCTCAGGGGTGCGTGCTCAGTCCCCTCCTGTCCCTGTTCACTCATGACTGCACAGCCAGGCACGACTCCAACACCATCATTAAGTTGCCGATGACACACCAGTGGTAGGCCTGATCACCGACAAAGATGAGACCGCCTATAGGGAGGAGGTCAGAGACCTGACCGTGTAACGTAAGGAAAACAACCTCTCCCTCAATGTGATCAAGACAAAGGAGATGATTGTGGACTACAGGAAAAGGAGGACCGAGCACACCAACCTTCTCATCAACGGGGCTGTAGTGGAGCAGGTTGAGAGCTTCAAGTTCCTTGCATCCACATCACCAACAAACTAACATGGTCCAAGCACACCAAGACAGTCGTGAAGAGGGCATGACAAAACCACTACCCTCAGGAGACTGAAAAGATTTGGCACGAGTCCTCAGATCCTCAAAGTTCTACAGCTGCACCATTGAGAGCAACTGGTTGCATCACTGCCTGGTAAGGCAACTGCTCTGCCTCCGACTGCAAGGCACTACAGATGGTAGTGCTCACGGCCCAGTACATCACTGGGGCCAAGCTTCCTGCTATCTAGGACCTCTATACCAGGTGGTGTCAGAGGAAGGCCCTAAAAATTGTCAAAGACTCCAGCCACCCTAGTCAGACTGTTTTCTCTGCTACCGCACAGCAAGTGGTACCGGAGTGCCAAGTCTAGGTCCAAGAGGCTTCTAAACAGCTTCTACCCCGAAGCCATAAGACTCCTGCACATCTACTCTGCACCTGTTTTTTTCTGCCTAGAAGGCCAGCATCCCGGAGTCGCCTCTTCACTGTTGACTTTGAGACTGGTGTTTTGTTGGTACCATTTAATGAAGCTGCCAGTTGAGGACTTGTGAGGCGTCTGTTTCTCAAACTAGACACACTAATGTACTTGTCCGCTTGCTCAGTTGTGCACCGGGGCCTCACCCTCCTCTTTATATTCTGGTTAGAGCCATTTTGAGATTGAATCAAACCCACAAATGCTGATGCTCCAAATACTCAACTAGTCAAAAGACTAGTTTTATTTCTTCTTTAAATCAGGATAACGGTTTTCAGCTGTGCTAACATAATTGTAAAATATTTTTCTAATGATTAACTAGCCTTTTAAAATTATAAACTTGGATTATCTAACAACGTGCCATTGGAACACAGGAATGATTGTTGCTGATAAATGGGCCTCTGTACACCTATGTAGATATTCCACTAAAAATCTGCCATTTCCAGCTACAGTAGTCATTTACAACATGAACAATGTCTACACTGTATTTCTGATCAATTTCATGTTATTTTAATGGACAAAAAAGTGCTCGTCTTTCAAACTTTTGAACAATAGTGATTGTTGGTTGTTGGTTGTTTCAGAAAATGAAACATGGAAGCATCTGAAATAAAGAGTTCAATCTAGGGAGTATGTTGATATGGATAACATTGATTCTTCTGACTAAGCTAATTGGGAGGGAGATCAAGGTTCGGAGGTCATTCTTGATTCGATCCAGGAGTGGTAGTTGAAAAGGCAATTCAGATCTGGTGTTACAAAGATTCCAAGGTATTGAAAGCCTGTGTCTTCCGTTGTAACGGGCTGAGTGTCTTCATAGAGCTGGTAAGATTGAGAGGGCAAACAATGGATTTATTCAAATTGATCTTATATCCTGAAAACTTGCTGTACTGAGAAATTGTCTGAAATGGAAGGGAGGAATTTCTCAGGGTTGGATATGTAGCGTAAGACATCATCCGCTTAGAGAGAGGGGACACAGCGTGCATCCTTGTCTTGTGCCATATCCCAAAGAGAATCTCTCAGAGTTTAGACCATTAGTAGACACCATGGCATTTGGATGAGAATATAGTTTGGGCCCATATTGAACTTTTCTAAGACTGAGAACAGAAAGCTTCACTCCATCCTGTAAAACGTTTTTTAATTTTATTTTTCTTTGACCTTTTCTTTAACTAGGCAAGTCAGTTAAGAACAAATTCTAATTTACAATGGCGGCCTACCCCGGCCAAACCCTAACCCAGACAATGCTGGACCAATTGTGCACAGCCTTATGGGATTCCCAATCACGGCCGGTTGTGATACAGCCTGGAATCTAACCAAGGTCTGTAGTGGTGCTTCTAGCACTTAGATGCAGTGCCTTAGACCGCTGTGCCACTCGAGAACCCACTGGATGCTTTCTCAGCAGTGAATCCAGCAGAACAAGGATCTTCCATGCGTTTACTTGATCTATAATATTTAAAAAATGGTGAATGTTATCAGAAGAGTACCTGTCTCTAATAAATCCATTTTGGTACACTTTTATTATTTTGGGAAGAAGAGTGTTTAGTCTCGTCGAGCAGTATGGTAATTATTTTGTAGTGGTCAAAAAGCTTTGTGGAACTCTGGGAAATCTGTTTGGGCCTGGGGATTTGTTAGGTGGCATGGAGATAATTGCTGCTAAGACCTCCTCGGGAGTGAAAGGGGAGTTGAGATCTTCTTGGTTGGTCTCTGATAGTTTTGGTAGCGAGATTCCCTCTAGGAAGGAATGGAGTTCTGCATCTGTATGTGCTCTTTCAGAAGCATATAAATTTGCAGTAAAAATTATAAAAAGTTAAATGTATCTTATTTGGATCATATGTGACCTCCGTCATCTTCTGTTCGGATGGCCATGATTGTATGATCTTTTTTAATTGGTATGCAATAGAGGTCGACCGATTATGATTTTTCAACGCCGATACCGATTATTGGAGGACCTAAATTTAAAAAAGCCGATACCAATTAATCGGCTGATGATTTTTTTTAAATTCATTTGTAATAATGACAATTACAACAATACTGAATGAACACTTATTCTAACTTAATATAATACATCAATAAAATCAATTTAGCCTCAAATAAATAATGAAACATGTTCAATTTGGTTTAAATAATCCAAAAACAAAGTGTTGGAGAAGAACGTAAAAGTGCAATATGTGCCATGTAAGAAAGCTAATGTTTCAGTTCCTTGCTCAGAACATGAGAACATATGAAAGCTGGTGGTTCCTTTTAACATGAGTCTTCAATATTCCCAGGTAAGAAGTTTTAGGTTGTAGTTATTATAGGAATTATAGGACTATTTCCCTCTATACCATTTGTATTTCATTAACCTTTGACCATTGGATGTTCTTATAGGCACTTTAGTATTGCCAGTGTAACAGTATAGCCTCTGTCCCTCTCCTCGCTCCTCCCTGGGCTCGAACCAGGAACACAATGACAACAGCCACCCTCGAAGCAGCGTTACCCATGCAGAGCAAGGGGAACAACCACTCCCAAGTCTCAGAGCGAGTGACGTTTGAAACGCTATTAGCATGCACCCCGCTAACTAGCTAGCCATTTCACATCGGTTATACCAGCCTCATCTCGGGAGTTGATAGGCTTGAAGTCAAAAACAGCGCAATGCTTGACGCACAACGAAGAACTGCTGGCAAAACGCACAAAAGTGCGGTTTGAATGAATGCTTACGAGCAGCCTACTGCTGCCTAAAACCGCTCAGTCAGATACTTGTATGCTCAGTCAGATTATATGCAAGGCAGGACACGCTAGATAAACTAGTAATGTCAACCATGTGTAGTTAACTAGTGATTATGATTGATTGATTGTTTTTTATAAGATAAGTTTAATGTTAGCTAGCAACTTACCTTGGCTTATTGCATTCGCGTAACAGGCAGTCTCCTTGTGGAGTGCAACGAGAGGCAGGTGGTTATAGCGTTGGACTAGTTAACTGTAGGGTTGCAAGATTGGATCCCCCAAGCTGACAAGGTGAAACTCTGTCATTCTGCCTCTGAACGAGGCAGTTAACCCACCTTTCCTAGGCCGTCAATGAAAATAAGAATGTGTTCTTAACTGACTTGCCTAGTTAAATAAAGATTAAATAAAGTTGTTAAAAAAAAAATTATAATAATAAAAAATTATTTTAAAAAATTATTTCTGATTATTATGCCATTCCGATTAATCGGCCATTCCGATTAATCAATCGACCTCTAGTATGCAATATCTCTCAAGAGTATAGTCCAAGTTTGGTTTTGCTTTAGCTGCTTTAAGTTGAATCCAGGAGGCGCTGTCTGGAGATTGTTTATGTACTTCCAGTTCCGTCTCAAGCTCTAACCTGTGTACTTCCATTGCTTTTTTCTCTGAGGAATCATATACAATCAGATGACCTCTTAGGGTGGCTTCGGCAGCGTCTCACATTTGGCCTGAGAAACAGGAGAGTCTTTGTCTTGTGTGTAGTTGTCTATCCATGTAGTGACCAATGTATGGAATGCTTCATTTGATAACATGGAGGTGTTGAATTTCCAGCTCTTTGATCTCGGGATGTTTTTACAGAGGTCAAAGCGGAGGCGGACAAAGGCGTAATCTGAAAGTGCTATGGGTCCGATTATACAAGCGGCAGAATTCATTAACATTTTAGGGATCAAAATGTAATCTATACGAGAGTAGGTGCACATCACTATTTTAAATAATTTTGTCACATATTGTGTGGACTTTGAATTCATGCAGGTAACTTGAACTAATTTAGCCTAGATCATTTTTCAGCATTTGCTATCCATTATACATTTGTCAACCTCTCTTCGGAATTTACAGCACACTTAAAAGTTACACATCACAAAATGTTGATTTGAAATCTTTGACATCAGAGCAACCTTGAGGGAATCTTATTTGAGTAAGAAAATGATGTTCATATGATAGGGAAGATATACAAAACCTGGCATAGACCACATCCAACTGACAGTCTCTTCGGGAAAAAAGCTATTGGAACAAAGATGTAAGAAATAACTGATGTTGGAACAAGATGGAGGGAAAGTTGGAGTATAACTAACGACATTACAATTAACTAACATTTACACTTAATCTGGTATAAACTAATATATAGAATATACACTGCTCAAAAAAATAAAGGGAACACTAAAATAACACATCCTAGATCTGAATGAATGAAATATTCTTATTAAAAACTTTTTTCTTTACATAGTTGAATGTGCTGACAACAAAATCACACAAAAAGTATCAATGGAAATCAAATTTATCAACCCATGGAGGTCTGGATTTGGAGTCCACACTACAGGCTGATCCAACTTTGATGTAATGTCCTTAAAACAAGTCAAAATGAGGCTCAGTAGTGTGTGTGGCCTCCACGTGCCTGTATGACCTCCCTACAACACCTGGGCATGCTCCTGATGAGGTGGTGGATGGTCTCCTGAGGGATCTCCTCCCAGAACTGGACTAAAGCATCCGCCAACTCCGGACAGTCTGTGGTGCAACGTGGCGTTGGTGGATGGAGCGAGACATGATGTCCCAGATGTGCTCAATTGGATTCAGGTCTGGGAAACGGGCGGGCCAGTGCATAGCATCAACGCCTTCCTCTTGCAGGAACTGCTGACACACTCCAGCCACATGAGGTTTAGCATTGTCTTGCATTAGGAGGAACCCAGGGCCAACCGCACCAGCATATGGTCTCACAAGGGGTCTGAGGATCTCATCTCGGTACCTAATGGCAGTCAGGCTACCTCTGGCGAGCACATGGAGGGCTGTGCGGTTTCCCAAGGAAATGCCACCCCACACCATGACTGACCCACCGCCAAACCGGTCATGCTGGAGGATGTTGCAGGCAGCAGAACGTTCTCCACGGCGTCTCCAGATTCTGTCACATGTGCTCAGTGTGAACCTGCTTTCATCTGTGAAGAGCACAGGGCGCCAGTGGCGAATTTGCCAATCTTGGTGTTCTCTGGCAAATGCCAAACATCCTGCACGGTGTTGGGCTGTAAGCACAACCCCCACCTGTGGACGTTGGGCCCTCATACCACCCTCATGGAGTCTGTTTCTGACCGTTTGAGCAGACACATACACATTTGTGGCCTGCTGGAGGTCATTTTGCAGGGCTCTGGCAGTACTCCTTCTGCTCCTCCTTGCACAAAGGCAGAGGTAGCGGTCCTGCTGCTGGGTTGTTGCCCTCCATGGCCTCCTCCACATCTCCTGATGTACTGGCCTGTCTCCTGGTAGCGCCTCCATGCTCTGGACACTACGCTGACAGACACAGCAAACCTTCTTGCCACAGCTCGCATTGATGTGCCATCCAGGATGAGCTGCACTACCTGAGCCACTTGTGTGGGTTGTAGACTCCGTCTCATGCTACTACTAGAGTGAAAGCACCGCCAGCATTCAAAAGTGACCAAAACATCAGCCAGGAAGCATAGGAACTGAGAAGTGGTCTGTGGTCACCACCTGCAGAACCACTCCTTTATTGGGGGTGTCTTGCTAATTGCCTATAATTTCCACCTGTTGTCTATTCCATTTGCACAACAGCATGTGAAATTTATTGTCAATCAGTGTTGCTCCCTAAGTGGACAGTTTGATTTCACAGAAGTGTGATTGACTTGGAGTTACATTGTGTTGTTTAAGTGTTGCCTTTCTTTTTTTGAACAGTGTATTATATACACAAGACTAAATTAACAAATTATACAGCACAATGGCAGAGTCATGTCTTAAGTATAAAACTAATAATGACTCAATAATCCATCCATATAAAGTCTGGAAGTTGTGGGCGGAGCTAGAAAGTTGATTGTCATAAGTATTACAATGTAAACTTTATTTTAATCCTTCTGTCTGCATATTTCAAGACATGACATAGGGGGATGTAGTGAGACACCCAATGGGCTGGACAATTCTCTTCTCATCACTCATCTTCAAAAAACTTTCTCTAAAGACTTGAAAATCAAATCAATACACCAATAATTTTTCAAATCTAATGTAATATGTCAATATTGAAAAGGCATGGGCAACAGAGAAAAACAAATTGATACAATTTCAGGCCAAGTGGCAAACAATAATACAGGCACTATGGCAAACAATAACACCGGCACTAAGGATGGGGGTGTGAGCATGCGGGTCTGGGCAGATGAGATGTAGTCGTTTTTAGTGTGTGTCTGGAAGTTGTTGTTCGTATGTATAAGTTCATATATGGAGTGACATTTTTTTGGAGTGACATTTTCCAAAATATTGTAAAATAAAAAGTAATGCACACCAAATACCTGACATGAAACAGTTAGGAGAATGAGCATAACACTGCAGGGTCTAATAGTGATACTCACATACGGGGAGTAGAGCTCCCCGGTCTCTGTGATGCCTCCTGCCATGATGGGCACCAATACTGGAGATCACAACCTGGGAGATACAGTAATGGCAAATCCTAAATCAAATTATTCACAAAACTGTGTCCTACCAATCACATAATGTTTCACTTTCATAGATACCGCTTTTATACAAATCTAGTTGACTGTAGCTTCCTGACAGCCGTCAGGAAAAATGCAGAACACCTTGTGAGAAAGCAGATAGCTAGCTAGCACTGATAACTATTCCATGCCATCACACTAGTGATGCAGTCTTGAGTAGTTGGCTAAGGCCCTTATATCTGCTGCTATGTGGCATAAATGTATTGCACTCACTAGATAACGTTAACTACGCTAGCTAACGTTAGTTACCTAACGATAGCTAGCTAAACAACATGCCCTAACTGAGCTACAGCAGTAAGTAGCTAGCACTGTCTAGACACATTCTCCTGTCTAACGTTAACGTTACTGTAGCTAGTACCATAATGTGCACTGTAACTAGATTTAGTATGAACGTTGAACTGGTTATCTAGTTACGTTTATCATCTCTAGATATTGTTTTCAAAGTCAAAGTAAGATGTAAACAACACGCACCTGCGTTCAGTGAATCTTTTTCAGTGTAATTAAACCAGAAAGCTACATTTCAAGCCAACAAGACAACGAATGGCAATAATAAATAACTCGGGCAGAAAATAAACATCCTCCGCCAATAAACTTTATATGTGCATTCAATGACTGTGTGCACAACAGGGGTGTAATCATTAGCCAAACAGTTGCAAAACGAGAGTTTCTATTGGACAAATCAAGGTAGGTTCCTCCCCCGTTTCGTTCCGTTTTGCTTCCGTTAAAGAAATGTTTTGCAACAGAATTGTCGTAATGAATATATCGTAAAAATGTATGAAAACAAAAAATGTGTTTTTGGTCTTAATTTAAAGTTACATGGTTAGCATTGTGGTTAAGGTTCAAGTAACATTTTTAAAATACCTATTTGAGGGGTTTATGACTTTATCTAGTATTTTACTAGGTCACGAGACGAAAAAATTCGGAACGCCACCGTGAGTCATATCAAAGATTCTGGATATACTAACAAGATACAGGTCTCTCCGCCCTAACGATTGAGTCGATGTCCATAAAGCGGCACTGTGGGCTGTCTAGCGGCCTATTTTCTTTGCATTGGTGGATACATGTGATTATTGTAATCATATTTTTAATATTCGATGACTGTAGTTGACGTCAAAAGCCTGTATTAAATGGAGAGATATGCAACTACCCCGTTCAAAACAACTGGGAACTCGTAAATCTCTGACTTCCGTGCGTTCAAAATAACTTGCAATTTTTTTTAACGAATTTACGACTGGGAAACGGTCATCCAACTCTGAATTTGAACTCGGGTCGCTTTCTTGAGCTCCGACCTGAAGATCACTGACGTCATGATTTGACCTCGTATTTTCCGAGTTCCCAGTTGTTTTGAATGCGGCATAAACTAGATTCGTCATGTTATGAATATGCATTGCTATTTCGAGACAACGCCTATATAAAGTGATTTTTCAAAGTTGCCGCGATGTCATGTTACTTATATCAGTACACTCGTAACAACTTACGCATTACGAAACCTCTATACGGTCAAATAAACCTTATGGATCCACTAAGCCATTCATTTTTAGGTTGGCCAAATTCGACACTCAATTGGTGGGCAAAAAAACGCCACCTTCTGGAGGGAGACAGATTTAAGCTAAGCTTCCTCTCTGGTCATATGATACATACCGGATGCTTCAGAACCCGGTCAAAGATGTCACGTTCTTATTATGGCGAACACCGAAGATAGTACAGTATGAAGATAGGCTAACACTGAAATTCCTGGTCACACCTGTAGGCGATGTCATGGCGAAGTTGGTTAGCTAAGATCATGCGTAGAAACACGTCATCGGGTCTAACGGTCGTCTTGCGCAATACTACTACCCATGTCCAAGCCGTCAAATCAATGGCATGTATCATTTTTTATTTTATTTAACCTTTATTTAACTAGGCAAGTCAGTTAAGAACATTCTTATTTACAATGACGGCCTATGAACAGTGGGTCAACTAGCTTGTTCAGGGGCAGAACGACAGATTTTTACCTTGTCAGCTCGGGAATTCGATCTAGCAACCTTTTTTATATAACCTTGTTTTTTTAAAGTTGTTTTTGACGAAAATGAAAACGTATCAGTTTGTCACTCTCATGAGTTTGGGGTAATAAGTTCAACTACTTAGGACATTGCCTCGAATGTAAGTTGTGCCTTTAGATTTCGATAAAAAAAAAAAATTAAATGCACTTCTCTCAATGACTTCTCAAACCCCAAACCTTGGGCTAGTCTGTTTCGCAAGCGTTCCCGGAAGTCTCGCGATGTTGCGCTTCTGGGTTTAGAAACTCTGTGGAAAGTCTATTTTCATGGCACTCTGTGGAAAGACTCTTTTCAAGTGACTTACAGTACCTCAGTATTTTTTATAATATTTTTTTTGAAATTCCATACATTTTGAAGGATACAAATTCAAATGTGTTACAAAAATCCATACATCCTTCTTAAAAATGGTAACAGAAAACATCACAAACAAACAGATAAACACAAAAACAGAAACAAATAGAGGGTTTTTACAGACAAATCCATTTGAAAAGCTTAAACGAGTATCAATTTATTTCATTACCTTCTCTTTCATCCCCCTCCTCTCCCCTGTAACTATTCCCCATGTCGTTGCTGCAAATGAGAACGTGTTAACTTACCTGGTAAAATTATGGATAAATAAAAATTAAAAATTAAAAAAAATTCTTACAGAGCATAGTATTCAATGTGGCAAAGTAATTATTTAATCTAGGATGTTTTGTTCTTTAAAAAAAATGCATTTTATGGATGTAATATTTAGCATGAATTATAATCAAATTCATCACATACTTCTAGTGGAGAATCTTGGACTATCAAAATCAAAAAGACAATCACTTGCAGATGGACATCCCTACCAAGTCCAGCTGAAGATCCACCCAGAACATAGTCACATACACACATTGGAATACAAACGCCCAAGTGATTCTGTCCCAGATTGACATTTCTCATCAACATTTATAATATATTTACAAATACTTTCATTGGAGGGTGTAATATATATGAGCTATTTTGACCAATTTACAACACATTGCAAGTCCCACCAACATTTTGCTGTTGGAACATCACTGTCGTAAAAAGCTTCAATAATGAATTAATTATCAACATTGTTATCAATAATTGAGAAACAGTTAATTACTATGGTTGAATTTACAAGTGATGTATCTGTATTGACCCTAGTTTGTTTCAAGTGTTAGATCACCATCTGGTATTGCTTTTCACACCATTTCATATTCCTTTGGTGAGACAGGGAGCTGATACATTCTCAAAAAGTGATTGTACATATACAGATGTCCATTGGAGTTGAGCAGCTGGCCCACAAGTAAAATTTCCTTCCTTAACAAATGTTCCAAAAACAGTGACTTGTTTTTATGTTTTATGACAAGACTATTCCATATAACATACTTATGGGGGGGGTGATGTTTGTATAGAAGGGACCAACAATTAAGCATTTGTTTGTGGAAATCAGCAAGTTTAACAGGACATTTTTCAACCGCATAAGGACACTGCAAAAGGAAACTTAAACCACCAAATGTATTGAAAATAAGATTTGGTATTGTAAACCCAAAGCTGTTTGGGTCTTTAAAGTAATGCTTTATCCAATACATTTTTAAGACTTGGTTAAAAGTAGTGAAATCCAACATGGTACGCCCTCACACGCTGTTTGTAAGAACATATTTCTCCCTTTGTGAGGTTTATTTTTTCCATCTAAGTGGGAGCAAATAGATTTGGGACTATCAGGACAAGAGAATGCATAAGAGGCTCTAGACAAGCCTTAGTCAGCAAAACTCTTCCTCGAATGGACAAATCTCTGCCTAACCATGAGTTAAACATATTTTTTTATAGCTGAGACAACTGAAGGTTCTTCTCTCCTTTTCTTTTGTAATTTTTATCCCTAAATGAGTTAGTGTCTTTGATTGAAATACTGCAAGCTTCAGTCATATCAGTATCAATGCTAAAATGTCACACTTTTTCAAATTCAGATTTAAACCTGAGATCTTTGAAAAAGTCATAATTACATCAAGGGCTAGAGGAACTTCCAAATGGTTTAAAAAAATAGTGGTATCATCTGTCAATTGGAATATCTTAATTTCTCTTTCATCTATCTATCTATCTATCTATCTATCTATCTATCTACCTACCTACCTACCTACCTACCTACCTACCTACCTACCTACCTATCTATCTATCTATCATCTTAATACCTGTAAATTAATTCTGGGATACCAGTAGATGTACAGTTGAAGTCGAAAGTTTACATCCACTTAGGTTGGAGTCATTAAAACTCGTTTCTCAACCACGCCACAAATTTTTTGTTAACAAAACTATAGTTTTGGCAAGTCAGTTAGGACATCTACTTTGTGCATGACACAAGTCATTTTTCCAACAATTGTTTACATACAGATTATTTCACTTATAATTCACTGTATCACAATTCCAGTGGGTCAGAAGTGTACATACACTAAGTTGACTGTACCTTTAAACAGCTTGGAAAATTCCAGAAAATTATGTCATGGCTTTAGAAGCTTCTGATAGGCTAATTGACATATTTTGAGTCAATTGGAGGTGTACCTGTGGATGAATTTCAAGGTCTACCTTCAAACTCAGTGCCTCTTTGCTTGACATCATGGGAAAATCAAAAGAAATCCACCAAGACCTCAGTCTGGTTCATCCTTGGGAGCAATTTCCAAACGCCTGAAGGTACCACGTTCATCTATACAAACAATAGTACGCAAGTATAAACACCATGGCACCACGCAGCCGTCATACCGCTCAGGAAGGAGACGCGTCCTGTCTCCTAGAGATGAACGTACTTTGGTGTGAAAAGTGCAAATCCATTCCAGAACAACAGCAAAGGACCTTGTGAAGATGCTGGAGGAAACGGGTACTAAAGTATCTATATCCACAGTAAAACAAGTCCTATATCAACATAGCCTGAAAGGTCCCTCAGCAAGGTAGACGCCACTGCTCCAAAACCGGCATAAAAAAGCCAGACTACGGTTTGCAACTGCACATGGGGACAAAGATTGTACTTTTTGGAGAAATGTCCTCTGGTCTAATGAAACAAAAATAGAACTGTTTGGCCAAAATGACCATCATTATGTTTTGAGGAAAAATGGGGATGCTTGCAAGCCAAAAAACACTATCCCAACCGTGAGCACGGGGGTGGCAGCATCATGTTGTGGGGGTGCTTTGCTGCAGGAGGGACTGGTGCACTTCACAAAATAGATGGCATCATGAGGATAGAAAATAATGTGGGTATATTGAAGCAACATGGACAATGACCCCAAGCATACCTCCAAAGTTGTGGGAAAATGGCTTAAGGACAACAAAGTCAAGGTATTGGAGAGGCCATCACAAAGCTCTGACATCAATCCCATAGAAAATTTGTGGGCAGAACTGAAAAAGTGTGTGCGAGCAAGAAGGCCTACACACCTGACTCACCAGCTCTGTCAGGAGGAATGGGCCAAAATTCTTCCAACTTATTGTGGGAAGCTTGTTGAAGGCTACCCAACACGTTTGACCCAAGTTAAACAATTTAAAGGCAATGCTACCAAATACTAATTGAGTTTATGTAAACTTCTGACCCACGGGGAACGTGATGAAAGAAATAAAAGCTGAAATAAATAATTCTCTCTAATATTATTCTGACATTTCACATTCTTAAAATTAAGTGGTGATCCTAACTGACCTAAAACAGGGAATTTTTACTAGGATTAAATGTCAGGAATTGTGAAAAACTGAAATTGTAATAATTGTATTTGGCTAAGGTGTATGTAAACTTCAACTGTAAAAATGGAGCTATCAAGAGGTTCTGTGCCAGCTCCTCGCACTTGCCGTGCGAAAGTGAGCACCAGCCAGGACCGGTTGTGCCAGCTCAGTGCTCCTGGACTCCAGTGCACCTCCTCGGTCCAGGATATCCTGTGCCGGCTCCACGCACTGTGTCGCCAGTGCGCCTTCACAGCCCAGTGCGTCCTGTGCCAGCGCCCCGCACTTGCCGGGCTAAAGTGAGCATCCAGCCAGGAAGTGTTGTTCCAGCTCTACGCTCCAGTCCTCCACTGCGCCTCCACGGTCCAGTATGTCCTGCGCCGGCCTGCTGTGTCTCCAGTGTGCCTTTACAGCCCAGTGTGTCCTGTGCCTCTTCCCTGCACTCGCCCTGAGGTGCGTGTCATCAGCCCGGTGCCACCTGTACCAGTCCCACGCATCAGGCCTCCAGTGCGCCTCCACAGTCCAGTACGTCCTGTGCCTCCTCCCCGCACTCGCCCTGAGGTGCGTGTCATCAGCCCGGTGCCACCTGTACCGGTCCCACGCATCAGGCCTCCAGTGCGCCTCCACAGTCCAGTACGTCCTGTGCCTCCTCCCGGCACTCGCCCTGAGGTGCGTGTCATCAGCCCAGTGCCACCTGTACCGGTCCCACGCATCAGGCCTCCAGTGCGCCTCCACAGTCCAGTACGTCCTGTGCCTCCTCCCCGCACTCACCCTGAGGTGCGTGTCATCAGCCCGGTGCCACCTGTACCGGTCCCACGCATCAGGCCTCCAGTGCGCCTCCACAGTCCAGTACGTCCTGTGCCTCCTCCCGGCACTCGCCCTGAGGTGCGTGTCATCAGCCCGGTGGACGACGCTGTGCCAATTGTGCACCACCCTATGGGACTCCCAATCACGATCGGTTGTGATACAGCCCAGAATCGAACCAGGGTCTGTTGTGACGCCTCTAGCACTGAGATGCAGCCAACAAGTGCTCAGTATATGTGGGAACTCCTTCAAGATGGTTGGAAAAGCATTCCAGGTGAAGCTGGTTGAGAGAATGCCAAGCGTGCAAAGCTGTCATTATTGAGCATTTTCCAGACCATGTGTGTTGATTATTAATTGCAGGAGAGCTAGTAAGATGGGTGCACTCTATATGTGCTCTGGGTCATTAGACACCATTAGACATGCACCTGTCTGGAGTGTGGACAGGACTGGTTATTCCTGTAACTGTGTTATGGCCTAATATGTGCTGTTGTGCTGGTTACAACTCTTGGGTCTTTTCCAGAACATGGGTGTCCCTTTCAGAGGAGTTAGCAGGATGACATGTCTGGTTATTTCTGTAAAGTGCCAAGGACTGTTGCTATGGTCCCACATGCATCAACCTGTCTTAAGGCGAGCATATGTCTGTATTTTTTAACTATTGGTGTGGCTCTACAGTTTCCATTCCCTAATATGAAACCAAACTAAACTTAGTGCAAGGCAATAAGATAACGGTGGCTAAATGCCAGAGGTGATGAGTCATTAAGAGGAGTAACTATGGGTGTGACGTAAGGAGGAAAAATGTATAAGAAGTATGAGCCAAGACTGGAAAGTAGTTGTATTCATGAATGAGCTTGGCTTTTATTATACTGTAATAAAAGTCTATTTGAACTCACAGGCTCCGGTATTTGAGAAATATGATTGACTGTATATTTCCACGACATCAAGGCAAAGTGTGGCTACTTTGAAGAATCTCAAATATGAAATATATTTTGATTTGTTTAACACTTTTTTGGTTACTACATGATTCCATGTATTATTCCATAGTGTTGATGTCTTCACTATTATTCTACAATTTAGAAAATAGTTTATTTTATTTTATGGAATGAGCAGGTGTCTGAAATGTTGATTGGTACTGTATATAAATGTCCTAATTGTGTCCTTTTTAGAGATGTCTCATGTTAATGTCCCCACTACAACAAAAAATGTTGTCCTTGAAACATTTAATGTAAATACTGTAGAATTCCATTCCTTCTTATGGAGGACTGCTCCTATTGGGGAGTGCCAATATGGCTGACAGGTGGCTTCAAAGCCTCTCAATGGCCAATACATAGCATCATCAATCTTTATATAGATAAAGATTTATATAGATTATTGGTTAGACCTGATGACTTGTTTCTGGGCATTAGTCAGCTAACGTCGCCATGACATCGCCTACAAGTCTGATCAATCATGGTAAGGGATATCTATCTTCATACTGTACTGTCTTTGGCTATAGTAATGGCATCTTTTTGTAGGCACTGGACGCGTTCCCCTGCTCAGACGTTGCATGCATCAACCAATGGTTACTTGAGATTAGGCACCAGATTGCTATAACATATTGTGTGCGTTCCTCTGCCCAGGCATTGCTGACTCCTTGCAGATCTTACAGCACCTGGATAGGCATTTTACATATCAACTAACCACATCATATATTATAGCAATCTGTCAATCGATGACACAGTCGATGACGTGGCATGCAACATGTGAGCAGGGGAAGGCAACCATGATGTGGTTAGCTGATACGTAAAATACCTATCCAGACATAAGATCTGGCATGCGTCAGCAACGCCTGGGCAGAGGAACACAGCCACGAACTCCACCATGGCATGTTGGCCAAAGCCTATGGGAAAAGGAGTGATTTTGGAAAATGGCAAAAATAAGGTAAACACAGGCTAAGGAGATCTTATACTTTTTGATCAATGAGATCATCATCAGCTAATGTCACTTTTTAAATGTATTTACTTATTTATTTATTTAACCTTTATTTAACTAGGTAGGCAAGTTGAGAACAAGTTCTCATTTACAATTGTGACCTGGCCAAGATAAAGCAAAGCAGTTCGACACATGGAACAACACAGAGTTACACATGGAGTAAAACAAACATACAGTTAATAATACAGTAGAAAAATAAGTCTATATACGATGTGAGCAAATGAGGTGAGATAAGGGAGGTAAAGGCAAAAAAAAGGCCATGGTGGCGAAGTAAATACAATATAGCAAGTAAAACACTGGAATGGTAGATTTGCAGTGGAAGAATGTGCAAAGTAGAAATATAAATAATGGGGTGCAAAGGAGCTAAATAAATATATCAATAAATACAGTAGGGGAAGAGGTAGTTGTTTGGGCTAAATTATAGATGGGCTATGTACAGGTGCAGTAATCTGTGAGCTGCCCGGTTGGTGCTTAAAGCTAGTGAGGGAGATACGTTTTTCCAGTTTCAGAGATTTTTGTAGTTCGTTCCAGTCATTGGCAGCAGAGAACTGGAAGGAGAGGTGGCCAAAGGAATAATTGGTTTTGGGGGTGATCAGAGAGATATACCTGCTGGGGCACGTGCTACAGGTGGGTGCTGCTATAGTGATCAGCGAGTTGAGATAAGGGGGGACTTTACCTAGCAGGGTCTTGTAGATGACCTGGAGCCAGTGGGTTTGGCGACGAGTATGAAGCGAGGGCCAGCCAACGAGAGCGTACAGGTCGCAGTGGTGGGTAGTATATGGGGCTTTGGTGACAAAGCGGATGGCACTGTGATAGACTGCATCCAATTTATTGAGTAGTGTATTGGAGGCTATTTTGTAAATGACATCGCTGAAGTCGAGGATCGGTAGGATGTCAGTTTTACGAGGGTATGTTTGGCAGCATGAGTGAAGGATGCTTTGTTTGCGATATAGGAAGCTAATTCTAGATTTAACTTTGGATTGGAGATGTTTGATGTGAGTCTGGAAGGAGAGTTTACAGTCTAACACCTAGGTAGTTGTTCACATATTCTAAGTCAGAACCTTCCAGAGTAGTGATGCTGGACGGGCGGGCAGGTGCAGGCAGCAATTGGTTGAAGAGCATGCATTTAGTTTTACTTGTATTTAAGAGCACGGAAGGAGGCCACGGAAGGAGAGTTGTATAGCATTGAAGTACGTCTGGGGGGTTGTTAACACAGTTTCCAAAGAAGGGCCAGAAGTATACAGAATGGTGTCGTCTGCGTAGAGGTGGATCAGAGACTCACCAGCAGCAAGAGCAACATCATGTATACAGAGCAGAGAGTCGGACCAAGAGTTGAACCCTGTGGCACCCCCATAGAGACTGCCAGAGGCCTGGACAACAGGCCCTCCGATTTGACACACTGAACTCTATCAGAAAAGTAGTTGGTGAACCAGGCGAGGCAATCATTTGAGAAACCAAGGCTGTCGAGTCTGCCGATGAGGATGTGGTGATTGACAGTCTCAAGCCTTGGCCAGGTCAATGAATACGGCTGCACAGTATTGTTTCTTATCGATGGCGGTTAAGATATCGTTTAGGACCTTGAGCGTGGCTGAGGTGCACCCATGACCAGCTCTGAATCCAGATTGAATAGCGGAGAAGGTGTGGTGGGATTCAAAATGGTCGGTAATCTGTTTGTTGACTTGGCTTTCGAAGACTTTAGAAAGGCAGGGTAGGATAGATATAGGTCTGTAGCAGTTTGGGTCAAGAGTGTTCCCCCCTTTGAAGAGGGGGATGACCGCAGCTGCTTTCCAATCTTTGGGAATCTCAGATGACACGAAAGAGAGGTTGAACAGGCTAGTAATGGGGGTTGCAAAAATTTCGGCAGATCATTTTAGAAAGAAAGGGTCCAGATTTTTGTGAATTTTGAAGTGTTTATGTAATCAAAACAAGCACATAAAGCACACAAATGCTTCATAATTCAAAGGTCATGTTAACTGAGTCATATTATCTCATAGAACAAAACGTATAACATCTCCTAAGCCCGTGTTAACCTGAGACCTGATTTTGAGCATTTATCCCAAAACACTATTTCCCCCCTAATAATAAACAGAGGTAACTATTTTCAGTTTTTTAGGAATACAACCTGATGACCTCTATGGGGTCCCAAGGATCACGGATATTAAAGACCAAAACTTGTCCCAGGCCTTTTCTCATATGGGCAAAAGTCTGTCCTCCATCCTCTCTCCTCCGTCCTCTTTCCGCCGTGAGAAAAAGGTTGAGGTGTGTGTCAATTCGTCAGAAAGGTTAACAGAAGATGGTTCTCCCCTCTCCGACAG
Organism: Oncorhynchus nerka; assembly: GCF_034236695.1. NCBI lineage: Eukaryota > Metazoa > Chordata > Actinopteri > Salmoniformes > Salmonidae > Oncorhynchus > Oncorhynchus nerka. The sequence goes on along the minus strand of NC_088421.1, from coordinate 20,417,929 downwards.
CCTCCTTTGGGTGAGGAAGCACAAGTGTATCCTTGCTGAGTCTTTTGCAGAAGAGGTTTTAATTCTGCCACACCCCCTTCGAATCAGCTATTGTTTTCTCAAAGGAGAAAAGCATGCTAACATTTAAAAAACAATATGCTACTTATTTTTTTTATCGATAAATGTCTTTCTCAATTAGCTTTTTTTTTTTTATTATCACTTTATACATTTATTTTGGGATATCACCATGTTAACATAATTTGCCTGATGACGCGTGATTAGAGAAGGAGAGTCTCTTGTCATAGAAGCGCATTATCGTCCACTTTCCCTCTCCTCGCCGCCTCTCCTCGATTACCTTTGACCTTTTTCAAAAGGAGGCCAGAGAGGACGGAGGAGAGAGGATGGAGTTGAACAAATTTAATGGAGAAAAGGCCCCAGAGACTGATCCTTCTTCTTCTTCTTTGGGATTTATTGGTAGACTACAACCAAGAAAAGGTGTATTATTGCCACCGACTGTGCAGGATGACAACAAAAATATCCTCAAAAGGCGAAAGATGTTTTGGATGAAAATATTCATACTAACAAAAAAAATATAAAAAATAACGCTGCATCTTCTATTAAAATCACAAAGTCAAATCTGACCCTAATCCAGTCTCACGAGTCTGGGAGGGTGTTTCTTCTTCCGTCGTCCTTACCCCTTAGGTCTTCCACTGTGAATACTTTCAGGCCTAGAAACTTTTCTGCCGCAGCCACAATGATGTCCAATTTCTTTGATTTCTTTAACACTTGAGCCTTACCATTTATAACAGTTGCAATGAACGCCACAAAATCCCCTTCTATTACACACAGTGTATCCGGTTCTCTTGATTGACAAATGTTCATTAATGGCTGTGATGCATCCATGACCATATGTTCAACACTAGCATCACATTCTTCCTCAATTCTCTTGATTGCCTCTGCATAGGAGATCCAATGTAGTGCCCTGATGTTTGTCCTGCTCCTACTCCTAGCTAGGTATTTTTTATTATGATACAGTCTGTGGTATTTCTAAAGCTGACATCAAAATTGGCAGTCATGAGCTCACTTATTTCACTTATTCATACTTTCTGTTGGGGATTACTTTGTTTTGACAGATGGGAGAGCAGTAAACCTAGCCTAGGTTGGCTATAGCTACAATCTACATGCTAGCTAGCTAGGTTAATCAAGGGAAGACAGGAAACACGCAGTGGCATACAGTTGAAGTCGGAAGTTTACATGCACCTTAGCCAAATACATTTAAACTCAGTTTTTCACATTTCCTGACATTTAATCCTAGTAAAATTCCCTGTCTTAGGTCAGTTAGGATCACCAACTTATTTTAAGAATGTGAAATGTCAGAATAATATTAGAGAGAATGATTTATTTCAGCTTTTATTTATTTCATCACATTCCCCGTGGGTCAGAAGTTTACATACACTCAATTAGTATTTGGTAGCATTGCCTTTAAAATGTTTAACTTGGGTCAAACGTGTCGGGTAGCCTTCCACAAGCTTCCCACAATAAGTTGGGTGAATTTTGGCCCATTCCTCCTGACAGAGCTGGTGTAACTGAGTCAGGTTTGTAGGCCTCCTTGCTCGCACACGCTTTTTCAGTTCTGCCCACACATTTTCTATAGGATTGAGGTCAGGGCTTTGTGATGGCCACTCCAATACCTTGACTTTGTTGTCCTAAAGCCATTTTGCCACAACTTTGGAAGTATGCATGGGGTCATTGTCCATTTGGAAGACCCATTTGCGACCAAGCTTCAACTTCCTGACTGATGTCTTGAGATATTGCTTCAATATATCCACCTAATTTTCTATTCTCATGATGCCATCTATTTTGTGAAGTGCACCAGTCCCTCCTGCAGCAAAGCACCCCCACAACATGATGCTCTTCATCAGACCAGAGGACATTTCTCCAAAAAGTACCATCTTTGTCCCCATGTGCAGTTGCAAACCGTAGTCTGTCTTTTTTATGGCGGTTTTGGAACAGTGGCGTCTACCTTGCTGAGGAACCTTTCAGGTTATGTCGATATACAGCGGGGCAAAAAATTATTTAGTCAGCCACCAATTGTGCAAGTTCTCCCACTTAAAAAGATGAGAGAGGCCTGTAATTTTCATCATAGGTACACTTCAACTATGACAGACAAAATGAGAAAAAACAAACAGAAAATCTCATTGTAGGATTTTTCATTAATTTATTTGCAAATTATGGTGGAAAATAAGTATTTGTTCAATAACAAAAGTTTATCTCAATACTTTGTTATATACCCTTTGTTGGCAATGACAGAGGTCAAATGTTTTCTGTAAGTCTTCACAAGGTTTTCACACACTGTTGCTGGTATTTTGGCCCATTCCTCCATGCATATCTCCTCTAGAGCAGTGATGTTTTGGGGCTGTTGCTGGACAACACAGACTTTCAACTCCCTCCAAAGATTTTCTATGGGGTTAAGATCTGGAGACTGGCTAGGCCACTCCAGGACCTTGAAATGCTTCTTACGAAGCCACTCCTTCGTTGCCCGAGTGGTGTGTTTGGGATCATTGTCATGCTGAAAGACCCAGCCACATGTAATCTTCAATGCCCTTGCTGATGGAAGGAGGTTTTCACTCAAATTCTCACGATACATGGCTCCATTCATTCTTTCCTTTACACAGATCAGTCGTCCTGGTCCCTTTGCAGAAAAACAGCCCCAAAGCATGATGTTTCCACCCCCGTGCTTCACAGTACGTATGGTGTTCTTTGGATGCAACTCAGCATTCTTTGTCCTCCAAACACGACAAGTTGAGTTTTTACCAAAAAGTTATATTTTGGTTTCATCTGACCATATGACATTCTCCCAATCTTCTTCTGGATCATCCAAATGCTCTCTAGCAAACTTCAGACGGGCCTGGACATGTACTGGCTTAAGCAGGGGGACACGTCTGGCACTGCAGGATTTGAGTCCCTGGCGGCGTAGTGTGTTACTGATGGTAGGCGTTGTTACTTTGGTCCCAGCTCTCTGCAGGTCATTCACTAGGTCCCCCCCGTGTGGTTCTGGGATTTTTGCTCACCGTTCTTGTGATCATTCTGACCCCACGGGGTGAGATCTTGCGTGGAGCCCCAGATCGAGGGAGATTATCAGTGGTCTTGTATGTCTTCCATTTCCTAATAACTGCTCCCACAGTTGATTTCTTCAAACCAAGCTGCTTACCTACTGCAGATTCAGTCTTCCCAGCCTGGTGCAAGTCTACAATTTTGTTTCTGGTGTCCTTTGACAGCTCTTTGGTCTTGGCCATAGTGGAGTTTGGAGTGTGACTGTTTGAGGTTGTGGACAGGTGTCTTTTATACTGATAACAAGTTCAAACAGGTGCCATTAATACAGGTAACGAGTGGAGGACAGAGGAGCCTCTTAAAGAAGAAGTTACAGGTCTGTGAGAGCCAGAAATCTTGCTTGTTTGTAGGTGACCATATACTTATTTTCCACCATAATTTACAAATAAATTCATTAAAAATCCCACAATGTGATTTTCTGGATGTTTTCCCCTCATTTTGTCTGTCATAGTTGAAGTGTACCTATGATGAAAATTACAGGCCTCTCTCATCTTTTTAAGTGGAAGAACTTGCACAATTGACTAAATACTTTTTTGCCCCACTGTAGGACTCGTTTTACTGTGGATATAGATACTTTTTTCCTCCAGCATCTTCCCAGGGCCTTTTGCTGTTGTTCTGGGATTGATTTGCACTTTTCACACCAAAGTACATTCATCTCTAGGAGACAGAACGTGTATTCTTCCTGAGCTGTATGACGACTGTGTGGTCCCATGGTGTTTATACTTGCATACTATTGTTCGTAAAGATGAACGTGGTACCTTCAGGCGTTTGGAAATTTCTCCCAATGATGGCTGATTTCTTTCGGTCTTGGCTGATTTCTTTTGATTTTCCAATGATGTCAAGCAAAGAGGCACTGAGTTTAAAGGTAGGCCTTGAAATACATCCACAGATACACCTCCAATTGACTCAAATTATGTCAATTAGCCTATCAGAAGCTTCTAATGCCATGACATACTTTTCTGGAATTTTTCGAGCTCTTTATAGGCATATTCAACTTAGTGTATGTAAGTTTCTGACCCACTGGAATTGTGATACAGTGAATTATAAGTGAAATAATCTGTCTGTAAACAATTGTTGGAAAAATGACTTGTGTCATGGACAAAGTAGATGTCCTAACCGACTTGCCAAAATTATAGTTTGTTAACCTGAAATTTGTGGAGTGGTTGAAAAACAAGTTTTAATTACTCCAATCTAAGTGTATGTAAACTTCGGACTTCAACTCTATATTCATGGAGGCTAAGGGAAGCCAGGTTTCCCCCAAAATAATTAGTATTTTATTTCTCTGCGTTTCATAATTTTCCTTCAATTCGCAAGACCCTCAATGTGTCTCACCGCAGAAAGAATCTGAGTGAGTGAAACAGCGCCCCTCTCTGTGTGTAGGACATCTATCTGATGCTGTCTGGTCAAAAAGAGTATGACATTGTTGCCGCCCGTAGCATTGACTGCAAGGGAATCCAGAAAGCATTTGGCCTCCCTTGATAAAAAAAAATAAAACAATAATAGCCTATCAGCGTTGAGGTCAACGCTTGCGAAAGTTGACAGTTTCCTAAATTGGCCATGAATGGAGATAGGGAGTTGGACTTGTGGTTTTACTTCATTCTCCATTCGGGCCAATTATAGCTATTTTGATCCAACCATAAATTCATACATTGTGCCCCTGGCCTGAGAGTATGGAAGTTCAATATATAGCTTGATGTATAAAAGGCTTACTAATGTTGCCATGAAAGGAAGTTAGACTAGCGAGCAAGCATTTTAGCCATGTAGCCTAGGACAACAAAAAATGAAAGGGGGTACTGTATGACAGAGTCGTAGTCTGTTTCGTTAACATGAAAGAAAGGAGAGTGGCATTGGAATTTCTCTACAAGTAGGGTGAGTCAATATGGTTTTTCTACGTGCACGAACACTCAAACACTGATAAATCCGAACCATGGACAGCCACATCATATTTAGTCTACATTGATTGGACTAAATCGTTTTTGGTATCTTTTAGTTGTCTATGTATTAGACTAGGCATAGGTGATTTGATGATGTTGAAATGGTGCTGGAATACTGGCCTCTGTTTTGTTAGCGACTTGCAGTAACTCTTCATGGTTCTAAATCAATCATTTTTTATTAGTTCGAAAATGTCAGAAACATTAACTTGCTTGTCCATGCTGTAGGTCATGTAACTGTTTGTTTAATTCAATATGCTTTATGACTTCACCGGACAGAAGTTGGTCTCTGGTTTTGTGATGAAACGAAGGTTGAATTTATTCTGCCACTGAGTCTTCTTATTGTCTCGGCGTTAGGCCTATACAGTGCCTTCAGAAAGTATTCAGGACATTGACTTTTTCCGAATTTTGTTACGTTACAGCCCTATTCTAAAATGGACAGAAAAACATCTAAATCAGTCTACACACAATACACATAATGACAAAACAAAAACAGGTTTTTAGAAATTTTAGAAAATGCATTAAAAAAATAAAATAAAAAATAACTTTTACATAAGTGTTCAGACCCTTTAATCTGTACTTTGTTGAAGCCCTTTTGGCAGCGATTACAGCATTGGGGCTTCTTGGGTATGACGCAACAAGCTTGGCACACCTGTATTTGTGAAGTTTTTCCCATTCTTCTATGCAGATCCTCTCAAGCTCTGTCAGGTTGGATGAGGAGCGTTGCTGAACAGCTATTTTCAGGTCTCTCCAGAGATGTTTGATTAGGTTCAAATCCAGGCTCTGGCGGGGCACCTCAAGGATATTCAGAGACTTGTCCTGAAGCCAATCCCGCAATGTCTTGGCTGTGTGCTTAGGGTCGTTGTCCTGTTGGAAGGTGAACCTTCGCCCCAGTTTGAGGTCCTGAGCTCTCTGGAGAAGGTTTTCATCATGTACTTTTCACCGTTCATCTTTGCCTTCATCCTGACTAGTCTCCCAGTCCCTGCCGATTTAAAAATATCCTAACAGCATAATGCTGCCACCACCATGCTTCATGGTAGGGATGGTGCCAGGTTTCCTCCAGACTTGACGCTTGGCATTCAGGCGAAAGAGTCCAATCTTGGTTTCATCAGACCAGATAATCTTGTTTTTCATGGTCTGAGAGTCTTTAGGTGCCTTTTGGCAAACTACAAGCAGTCTGACATGTGCCTTTTACTAAGGAGTGGCTTCCGTCTGGTCACTCTACCATAAAGGCCTGATTGGTGGAGTGCTGCAGAGATGGTTGTCCTTCTGGAAGGTTCTCCCATCTCCATAGAGGAACTCTGGAGCTCTGTAAGAGTGACCACTGGGTTCGTGGTCACCCCACTGACCAATGCCCTTCTCCCCAGATTGCTCAGTTTGGCCGGGCCCAGCTCTAGAAAGAGCATTGCTGGTTCCAAACTTCTTCCATGTTAGAATAATAGAGGCCACTGTGTTCTTGGTGACCTTCAATGCTGCAGAAATGTTTTGGTACCCTTCCCCAGATCTGTACCTTGATTCAGTCCTGTCTCGGAGCTCTACGGACAATTCTTTCAACCTCATGACTTGGTTTTTGCTCTGACATGCACGGTCAACTGTGGGACCTTATATAGGCAGGTGTGTGCCTTTCCGTATCATGTCCAATTCATTGAATTTACCACAGCTGGACTCCAATCAAGTTGTAGAAACATCTGAAGAATCAATGGAAACAGGATGCACCTGAGCTAAATTTCGAGCCTCAAAGCAAAGGGTCTGAATACTAATGTCAATAGGGTATTTCAGTTTTTAATTTGTAATAAATTTGCAAACATTTCTCAACTTGTTATCACTTTGTCGTTATGGGGTATTGTGTGTAGATTGCGATTTATTTATTTTTACATTTTAGAATAAAGATGTAAAAAATCAAGGGGTCTGAATACTTCCCAAATGCACTGTATATCACGGTGGCAAGGCACATGAACTAACAGGTTATAGAGCAAACAACGCAATTATCACAACACAGGTTGTGGCTTGCCCATGGATGTTTCCCATGCACCACTGGAAACAACTTAATGAATATGTTGCAAATAGTAATTTACTTATTTCAGTTAGCTCAATCACAGACATGAACAATAGCCTTAACAACAGAAGCAGTAGCTAAGTGAACCTAAGTCAGGTTAGGTAATGAAGATAATGTAAAATATATTAAAAGCTTTAGTCTACAGGTCTTGCAGGGAAACAGCTATTTATAAAGAATAATTTATTGGAATTTACCAGTATTATTTACCATTAAGTACCAATATTATGCATATAAGTAACCCAAAGAGCCTAAAAATCCTCATATATTGTAAATGCACTGTGCACAGTTAATGAAGCCACATGAAACTTATGAATATCAGAAAACTAATGGTGGTAATGAGATAAAGGCAAAAGTAAGCCTGGTCAATACGTCTGGCCACTTTCTCCCAGTACCCCGGCTTCTCCTTGCCACATCTCACATTAACAGAGAACCATTCCTGCCGTGCGTTCTGCACCTCCTTTAGGATCAGCTGCAGCAGGTAGGGGTTGTTCAGCCAGTTTCCATCGAGGTCCTTCTTGTTAAAGGTGTCCACCTTCTCCAGGCTGCTCTCAGCATCTCTCTCAGGCTCTAAGAAGAAAATTGGAAGGTTTTCTTGCAGTTTCTGAAGTCTAATCATTTGTTTTTGTCTAATTATATTCTACATCTATGGCCTCAGTAATGTCCTGGATCATTATCAATATCTTATGAAAATGACAAAAGAACAGATTTCACCTCTTCGGCATTCAGTCTCTTCTTGAGTCTCTTCGCAGGTCTTAGCAGAAGTCTGGACGTCCTGATCAACCCTGCTGTCCATATCAATCAGGAAGCTCATTAGCATGGTCTCCAGGAGGCTGAGGCCCGTAAGGGCAAAGATTACGATGCAGTAAATAGCTGGAGAAAGGGAGATGTCAATGATATACAGTTGAAGTCAGAAGTTTACATACACTTGGAGTAATTAAAACTAGTTTTTCAACCACTCCACATATTTCTGGTTAACAAACTATAGTTTTGGCAACTTGGTTAGGACATCTACTTTGTCCTTGACACAAGTCATTTTTCCAACAATTGTTTACAGACAGATTATTTCATTTATAATTCACTGTATCACAATTCCAGTGGGTCAGAAGTTTACATACACTAAGTTGACTATGCTTTTAAATAGCTTGGGAAATAACTGAAAATGATGCCATGGCTTTAGAAGCTTCTGATAGGCTAATTGACATAATTTGAGTCAATTGGAGGTCTACCTGTGGATGTATTTCAAGGCCTACCTTCAAACTCAGTGCCTCTTTGTTTGACATCATGGGAAATTCAAAATAAATCAGCCAAGACCAAAATAAATCAGCCATCCTTGGGAGCAATTTCCAAACGCCTGAAGGTACCACGTTCATCTGTACAAACAATAGTACGCAAGTATAAACACCATGGGACCATGCAGCCATCATACCGCTCAGGAAGGAGACTCGTTCTGTCTCCTAGAGATTAACGTACTTTGGTGCGAAAAGTGAAAATCAATCCCAGAACAACAGCAAAGGACCTTGTGAAGATGTTGAAGGAAACAGGTACTAAAGTACCTATATCCACAGCAAAACGAGTCCTATATCGACATAACCTGAAAGGCTGCTCAGCAAGGAAGAAGCCATTGCTCCAAAACTGCCATAACAAAGCCAGATTACGGTTTGCAACTGCACATGGGGACAAAGATCATACTTTTTGGAGAAATGTCCTCTGGTCTGATGAAACAAAAATAGAACTGTTTGGCCGTAATGACCATCGTTATGTTTGGAGGAAAAAGGGGGATGCTTGCAAGCCAAAGAACATCATCCCAACCATGAGCACAGGAGTGGCAGCATCATGTTGTGGGGGTGCTTTACTGCAGAAGGACTGGTGCACTTCACAAATAGATGGCATCATGAGGATAGAAAATTAGGTGGATACATTGAAGCAACATCTCAAGACATCAGTCAGGAAGTTGAAGCTTGGTCGCAAATGGGTCTTCCAAATGGACAATGACCAAAAGGATACTTTCAAAGTTATGGGAAAATGGCTTAAGGACAACAAAGTCAAGGTATTGGAGTGGCCATCACAAAGCCCTGACCTCAAGCCCAGAGAAAATTTGTGGGCAGAACTGAAAAAGCGTGTGCGAGCAAGGAGGCCTACAATCCTGACTCAGTTACACCAGCTCTGTCAGGAGGAATGGGCCAAAATGTACCCAACTTATTGTGGCAAGCTTGTGGAAGGCTACCCGAAAAGTTTGACCCAAGTTAAACATCTTAAAGGCAATGCTACCAAATACTAATTGAGTGTATGTAAACTTCTGACCCATGGGCAATGTGATGAAAGAAGTAAAAGCTGAAATAAATCATTCTCTCTACTATTATTCTGACATTTCACATTCATAAAATAAAGTGGTGATCCTAATTGACCTAAGACAGGGGAATTTTTACTAGGATTAAATGTCAGGAATTGTGAAAAACTGAGTTTAAATGTATTTGGCTAAGGTGTATGTAAACCTCCGACCTTAACTGTAAAATGAAAACACTTTGGAAATGATGGGGAAATATTCAGAATAAAGATGAGAATAAGACTGTGCAAATGACATGAGGCTAAATACAATTTGGAGGGGTGTTCTTGTATTTACCATGTTGTAAACCTATAATGTGGTAACCTCTCACCTATCACTGGCAGGTTATTTGCTGTGGAGGGCAGGATGTCATTGAGAATCAACAATAGGACAGAGATGGACAAGAGTATGGTCACTTTGAAGCCTAGCTTTTCCCCTTTGGCCTCACTGATGAAAAAGGAGGCCAAATCCAACACAAGAAAAAAGGCAATTGGTACCACAAGGTTGATTATATATAATAGTGGCCTCCTTCGTAAGGTGATCTGTATGGAAGGGGAAAAGGGTCATATAAATTAGAATGCACAATAGACAAAAAATACTTATCGAAATACTCATTATAATTATGAAAGGGACAAGTGTGATCCCTTCAGTTTGTATTAGTCTCTTGCAAATTATGAAATAGTCCTAACATAACAACAGTCATTCTATTTAAATATCATGCTGTCATTTGCCTCAATTAATACCTTGTATATTAGCTGATGCCATTTTTCATCACCACCATAATTTAGTTCTTCCTCAGTCATAGCAATGCCCAGGAAGTCCCATTCATCCAGTGTAGTCATGCTCTCCCTAGTTATGTGGTTCACTGCAGTGTCGCTGGCGAATGCCCGCAATTTTATTTCTGATGCTGAACAGATAAAATATTTTGTTGATGTTACATGTTTTTATAGTACAGCCCTCTGAAAAGGAGCTGAGAAAAAGGAGTTGATGAAAGAGGCTAAGGTACAAAGACATGTGTGTGAGGGGGGGGTTACCTCTGTGTATCATGGACTTAAAGGTGATGCTGCAGCTCTGGGTGTCAAGGGGGAACCTATAAAGATCCAACTTGCAGGAAGTGGTTAGCCGGCGCTGGTCAATCACTTGAGCTAACCAATTATGATGCACCTGGACATATGGGCTCAATATGGTACTACTTGTATCAGAGATGCTGAAAGTGCAGACAAAGATATATCAGTATTTGGCCACTGTAAGAATGTACTTTCTTTACCAAGGAAGACAATGATATGTTACTTCTGAATAACATTAAAGCTTGTTTTTCATTTTATATATTTCACCTTTATTTAACCAGGTAGGCCAGTTGAGAACAAGTTCTCATTTACAACTGCGATCTGGCCAAGAATAAAGCAAGGCAGTGCAACACAAACAACAACACACATGGAATAAACAAACTTACAGTCAATAACATAATAGAAAAGTATATATACAGTGTGTGCAAATGAGGTAAGATAAGGGAGGTAAGGCAATAAATAGGCCATAGTGGTGAAATAATTACAATTTAGCAATTAAAACACTGTAGTGATAGACGTGCAGAAGATGAATGTGCAAGTAGAGATACTGGGGTGCAAAGGAGAAGAAAAAAAATACAAGTATGGGGATGAGGTAGTTGGATGGGCTATTTACAGATGGGCTATGTACAGGTACAGTGATCTGTGAGCTGCTCTGACAGCTGGTGCTTAAAGTTAGAGAGGGAGATATAAGTCTCCAGCTTCAGTGATTTTTGCAATTTGTTCATGTCATTGGCAGCAGAGAACTGGAAGGAAAGGCAGCCAAAAGAGGAATTGGCATTGGGGGTGACCAGTGAAATATACCTGCTGGAGTGCGTGCTATGGGTGGGAGATGCTATGGTTACCAGTTAGCTGAGATAAGGTGGGGCTTTACCTAGCAAAGACTTATAGATGACCTTGAGCCAGTGGGTTTGGCGACGAATATGAAGCAAGAGCCAGCCAACGAGAGCATACAGGTCGCAGTGGTGGGTAGTATATAGGGCTTTGGTGACAAAACAGATGGCACTGTGATAGACTGCATCCAATTTGCTGAGTAGAGTGTTGGAGGCTATTTGTAAATGACATCGCCGAAGACAAGGATCGGTAGGATAGTCAGATTTACGAGGGTATGTTTGGCAGCATGAGTGAAGGATGCTTTGTTGCGAGAAATAGGAAGCCGATTCTAGATTTAATTTTGGATTGGAGATGCTTAATGTGAGTCTGGAAGGAGAGTTTACAGTCTAACCAGACACCTAGGTATTTGTAGTTGTCCACATATTCTAAGTCAGAACCTTCCAGAGTAGTGATGCTGGACGGGCAGGCGGGTGCAGGCAGCGATTGGTTGAAGAGCATGCATTTAGTTTTACTTGTATTTAAGAGCAGTTGGAGGCCACGGAAGGAGAGTTGTATGGCATTGAAGCTCGTCTGGAGATTAGTTAACACAGTGTCCAAAGAAGGGCCAGAAGTATACAGAATGGGGTCATCTGCGTAGAGGTGGATCAGAGAATCCTCAGTAGCAAGAGCAACATAATCGGCCCGAGAAATTAACCCTGTGGCACCCCCATAGAGACTGCCAGAGGTCCGGACAACAGGCCCTCCGATTTGACACACTGAACTCTGTCTGAGAAGTAGTTGGTGAACCAAGCGAGGCAGTCATTTGAGAAACCAAGACTGTTGAGTCTGCCGATAAGAATGTGGTGATTGACAGAGTCGAAAGCCTTTGCTAGGTCGATGAATACAGCTGCACAGTATTGTCTCTTATCGATGGCGGTTATGATATCGTTTAGGACCTTGAGCATGGCTGAGGTGCACCCATGACCAGCTCAGAAACCAATATACACAGGCAGATTGCATAGTAGAGAAGGTATGGCGGGATTCAAAATGGTCGGTGATCTGTTTGTTAACTTGGCCTTTGAAGACCTTAGAAAGGCAGGGTAGGATAGATATAGGTCTGTAACAGTTTGGGTCTAGAGTGTCTCCCCCTTTGAAGAGGGGGATGACCGCGGCAGATTTTCAATCTTTGAGGATCTCAGACGATACGAAAGAGGTTGAACAGGCTAGTAATAGGGGTTGCAACAATTGCGGCGATTAATTTTAGAAAGAGAGGGTCCAGATTGTCTAGCCCGGCTGATTTGTAGAGGTCCAGATTTTGCAGCTCTTTCAGAACATCGACTATCTGGATTTGGGTGAAGGAGAAATGGGGGAGGCTTGGGCAAGTTGCTTTGGCAGGTGCAGGGCTGTTGACCGGGGTAGGGGTAGTCAGGTGGAAAGCATGGCCAGCCGTAGAAAAATGCTTGTTGAAATTCTCAATTATCATGGATTTATCGGTGGTGACAGTGTTTCCTAGCCTCAGTGCAGTGGGCAGCTGGGAGGAAGTGCTCTTATTCTCCATGGACTTTACAGTGTCCCAGAATGTTTTGGAGTTTGTTCTACAGGATGCAAATTTCTGTTTGAAAAAGCTAGCCTTTGCTTTCCTAACTGCCTGTGTATATTGGTTCCTAATTTCCCTGAAAAGTTGCATATCGCGGGGGCTATTTGATGCTAATGCAGTACGCCACAGGATGTTTTTGTGCTGGTCAAGGGCAGTCAGGTCTGGAGTGAACCAAGGGAAATATCTGTACCTGGTTTTACATTTTTTGAACGGGGCATGCTTATTTAAGATTGTGAGGAAAGCACTTTTAAAGAATAACCAGGCATCCTCTACTGACGGAATGAGGTCAATATTCTTCCAGGATACCCGGACCAGGTCGATTAGAAAGGCCTGCTTGTTGAAGTGTTTTAGGGAGCGTTTGACAGTGATGAGGGGTGGTCGTTTGACCGCAGACCCATGACGGACGCAGGCAATGAGGCAGTGATCGCTGAGATCCTGGTTGAAGACAGCAGAGGTGTTTTTGGAGGGCAGGTTGGTTAGGATGGTATCTATGAGGGCGCTCGTGTTTACGAATTTGGGGTTGTACCTGGTAGGTTCATTGATAATTTGTGTGAGATTGAGGGCATCTATCTTAGATTGTAGGACGGCTGGGGTGTTAAGTATGTCCCTGTTTCGGTCACCTAACAGCACGAGCTCGGAAGATAGATGGGAGGGGGGGCAATCAATTCACATATGGTGTCCAGGGTACAGCTAAGGGCATAAGGTGGTCTATAGCAAGCGGCAAAAGACTTGTTTCTGGAAAGGTGTATTTTTAAAAGTCGAAGCTCAAATTGTTTGGGCACAGACCTGGATAGTATGGCAGTAGATTGCAGCTCCACCACCTTTGGCAGTTCTATCTTGTCTGAACATGTTGTAGTTGGGGATGGAAATTCCAGGGTTTTTGGTGGCCTTCCTAAGCCAGGATGCAGACACAGCTAGGACATCTGGGTTGGCAGAGTGTACTAAAGCAGTGAATGAAACTTAGGGAGGAGGCTTTAATGTTAACATGCATGAAACCCAGGCTTTTACGGTTACAGAAGTCAACAAATGAGAGCGCCTGGGGAATGGGAGTGGAGCTAGGCACTGCAGGGCCTGGATTAACCTCTACATTCCCAGAGGAGGAGTAGGATAAGGGTACGGCTAAAGGCTATCAGAACTGGTCGTCTAGTGCGTTCGGAACAGAGAGTAAAAGGAGCAGGTTTCTGGGCACGGAAGAATAGAATCAAGGCATAATGTACAGACAAGGGTACGGTAGGATGTGAATACAGTGAAGGTAAACCTAGGCATTGAGTGACGATGAGAGAGGTATTGTCTCTAGAGACACCATTTAAACCAGGTGAGGTCACTGCATGTGTGGGAGGTGGAACAAAAGGGTTAGCTAAGGCATATTGAGCTGGAGGCTCTACAGTAAAATAAGACAATAATCACTAACCAAAACAGCGATGGACAAGGCATATTGACATTAGGGAGAGGCATGCGTAGCCGAGTGATCATGGAGTCTAGGGAGTAGCTAGGCAGGCTGGAGACACGGCGATTCAGACAGCTATCCGGGGATAGCAGAAGGGCCTTAGGGGGACGTCCTGACGGAAGAGTCAGTTGTAGCCCCCTCGGGCGGTTACGTCGGCAGACCGGTCGTGATGGATCGGCAGGGCTCCGTGTAGTAAAAGTGTCTAGGCTAATTGGCAAAATAGGTATTGTAGCCCAAGACAATTGGCTGATGGACTTCTTCAGCTAACAGTCTGATATGCTCTGGACAGCTAGCGGGCCGCGGCTAGCAGATGGGCATTCAGGGGACGTTGCGACTGAGGAGCTTGTTGAAGATCCCCTCGAGCGGATTATGTCGGTAGACCAGTCGTGAGGGATCGGCAGGGTTCTGTATCGACAGTAAAAGGGGTCCAGGCCAATTGTCAAAATAGGTATTGTAGCCCAAGGAGTGGCTGATGGACCTCTTCAGCTACTATGAAGGACCCAAAATTAAAAGATTTACAAAGTTACAACATTATATAAAACATCTAATGGGGAAATTGGTAAAGGAAGTCAAGTTCAGAAGTATAGTTTAGTGGGACAGTGCAAAGGCAAAAAAAATGTTGTTCATCTTATCCCAGACTGAGATCCGGTTTCAAAGGACACCAAACAGACTTTTCATAAAAGCAGCTTTGTATTTTTCCCCTGAAACAACACATTAAACACACAGAGACATTAGGGTTCTCGTATTCAGCTCCAATGCCCATTGTTTGTTCCCTACAAAGGCTATCTGAAAGATACCTTTTTATCAGTATATCGTCATGGTTTCTATGGTTGACAATCAACTACAAATAATCCAATCAAAGTGTATTTGTCCCGTACACAGATTAGCGGTCGTGTAACGTCTACTCCCGCTCCGGCGCTCGAGGTTGCCAGTTTACTAACCACCGGTCCTGGCAACCCATCATTATGCACACCTGACAACCATTATTATGCACACCTGCGCCCCATCATTAGGCACACCTGGACTTCATCACTACCCTGATTACTTCCCCTATATCTGTCAACCTGTCGTTTTTCTCACCAGGCAGTATTGTTTCTGTTTTCATGTCAGACGCTTCGCTTGTTTTGTATCGCGCCATGTTCGTTTATAGCAAACTCACCAACTGCACCTGCGTCTCCAGAACAGGACGTTAAAGCAGGTGCAACAAAATGCTTGTGTTTCTAGCTCCAGCAATGCAGTAAATATCTAGCAGGACAAAACTAATACACAAAAAGAAACAAGAAATGAAGATACTAGATCAAGCAATATCGAAAAGGTCAATGTCAGAGTCCGGAATATAAATACCTAGTGTGTAGACAGTATGAACAATATATGTAGGAAAAATTGATGTACAGCAGTAGTTAAATGGATGAGCTATGTTGATAATACAGTACTTATAAAGTGAGTTAACTTAATTTCTCAGATAAAATTAACAGAATAATGTTGCAGGAATGTTAATCTTATCTGTTTCTAACCACAAACCATTTTTGACCAATACACATTATGAAACTTAATTTATGTGACCAGTGTTCAATGACTATGTACTTAGGGAAGCAGTCTCTAAGGTGCAGGGTAGAGTACCCTGTTGTAGCCGGCTAGGTGCAGAACAAGGTACTGGGCGGAGGCCATCTAGTGATAACTGTTTAGCAGTCTGATGGCCTGGAGAAAGAAGCTGTTTTTTAGTCTCTCGGTCCCAGCTTTGATGCACCTGTACTTTCTCCGCCTGCTAGATGGTAGCGGGTGACTAGGTTGTGGCTCAGGTGGCTGAGGTCCTTGATTATCCTCTTGACCTTCCTATGACACCAGGTGTAGATGTCCTGGAGGGTAGGCAGTGTGCCCTCAGTGAAGTGTTGGGCTATTCTTTAGGGTCTTAGGGGACAAGACACATTTCTTCAGCTTCATGAGATTGAAGAGGCACTGTTGCACCTTCTTCACCACAGTGTTGGTGTGGAGGGACCATTTCAAGTCCTCAGTGATATCCACGCTGATGTGGATGGGTGCAATCTCTCTCGGCCATCTCCACGATCAGCTCCTTCGTTTTGTTGAGGGAGAGGTTAATTTTCCTTGCACCGCTCCACCAGGGCTCTCACCTCCTCCCTGTAGGCTGTCTTGTTGTTGTTGGACGACAGCAATGAAAGATACAGCAACGACAGGTGTTTTATTGGCATGTTATGTAGTATATACTGTGTGGTATGAGCACTTTTAGTGTTATTTTTTAAGTTTACATTTTTTTTTTTACCCCCCTTTCTCCCCAATTTCGTGGTATCCAATTGTTAGTAGTTACTATCTTGTCTCATTGCTACAACTCCCCTACGGGCTCGGGAGAGACAAAGGTGCGTCCTCCGAAAGCCATTCGTCCTCCGAAACACAACCCAACCAAGCCGCACTGCTTTTTAACACAGCGCACATCCAACCGGGAAGCCAGCTGCACCAATGTGTCGGAGGAAACACTGTGCACCTGGCGACCTGGTTAGCGTGCACTGTGCCCGGCCCGCCACAGTAGTTGCTAGTGCGCGATGAAACAAGGATATCCCTACCGGCCAAACCCTCCCTAACCTGGACGACGCTAGGCCAATTGTGCGTCACCCCATGGACCTCCTGGTCGCGGCCGGCTGCGACAGAGCCTGGGCGTGAACCCAGAGTCTCTGGTGGCACAGCTAGCACTGCGATGCAGTGCCCTAGACACTTTTAGTGTTATTTGACCCCTTATCAAACATACAAATTGTGGAAACTCTTTGATAAAAGGTATTTCATTGTGATGGACTGTACATAAAGGCTAACGATGAAGTAGAGAAGGATCACTTTTGTTATCATGTTATAGTATAATTACAAAGCTATTCAAATGCATTTCATTTTAAGGAAACAGAAGGGGGGGGAAACTATCCATAGTGAAAATGTGTTAACTACTGAAATATTGCTGAGACATATGAATGGTACTCACTCTTCTTGGATACCTATATCTGGTATCCAGACCCGTTCTCTCGGAACAGTCATTTTTGAAATTCCACAAAATTCCTTTGGTTCCCAAGCTATGAAGTAATTCACCCAGGCCTGTACATAATACAGGGGTTAAGAAGTAAATGTACATGAAAATCAATTATTATTACAACAGACCGTTAAGGGAAATAAATAGGAGTGAATAAATATCAACAGCATCTGTACTTACTGTTGAGATTAAGACATAGCTGGTGAAAGTTGAGGACTTCTCATTCTGCAGACAATCATAAATGAATAAATTCAAATTGATGTACAGGTAACTGCCAAAATAAAGGAAACACCAACATAAAGTGTCTTATTAGGGTGCCAGAACAGTTTAAATGCATATTGGAATAGATTCTATACGTGTCTGGAACTCTATTGGAGGGATGCAACACCATTCTTCCACAATAAATATAATTTGGTGCATTGTTGACGGTGGTGTCAAATGCTGTCTCAGGCGCCGCTTCAGAATCTCACATAAGTGTTCAATTGGGTTGAGATCTGGTGACTGAGATGGGTTGGCATGGCATATGGTTTACATAGTTTTCATGCTCATCAAACCATTCAGTGACCACTAATGTCCATTGTCATCCTATTGGGGCATAGTCATTGTAGCCAAAATAATGGCCTGCTCTGTATTTTTATTCATGACCCTAAGCGTGATGGGATATTAATTGCTTAATTAACTCAGGAACCACACCTGTGTGAAAGCACCTGCTTTCAAAATACTTTGTATTCCTCATTTACTCAAGTGTTTCCATTATTTTGGCAGTTACCTATAAGTGGTGGTAGTAGTACATACACTCTTAGAAAAAAGGGTTCCAAAAGGATTCTTCGACTGTAACCCTTTTTGGTTCCAGGTTAGAACCCTCTGTGGAAAGGGCTCTACATGGAACCCTCTGAGGAAATGGTTCTACCTGAAACCAAAAAGGGTTCTTCAAAGGGTTATCCTATGGGGACAGCCAAAGAACCCTTTTAGATTCTAGATAGCACTTTATTTTCCTAAGAGTGTACCATGTATATGTACTAACAGAAATGCAATTGCACACTTCCTAACAAACTGATGACATTATTGAAATAACCACATTAAGCTATAAACACTACAGTACCATATACTGCATGCCTTTTTATTTTTCATTCAAAACATTTTTTAGCTCATGTTTTTTGAGGTTTGGGGCTTACAAATGATAATCCAATCATAATCTTTTGTACCCCCAGCCTAAAATGTAATTTGTTGACTCAGGGCAACATTGCAGTATTAAAGGGTAGGAAAATACGTTTTTTTGCTATTTATTTGTAATATTTGTTCAAAGCATTGTAAGTATCGACTTAACTTCAGATTGGCCTACACACAACACCCCATAATGTCAAAGTGGAATTATGTTTTTCGATTTTTTTTACAAATGAAAAGCTAAAATGTCTTGAGTCATTAAGTATTCAACTCCTTTGTTATGGCAAGCCCAAAAAAGTTCAGGAATAAAAATGTGCTCAACCAGTCACATAATAAGCATGAACTCACTCTGTGTGCAATACTAGTGTTTAACATGATTTTAGAATGACTACCTCACCTCTGAACCCCACACATATAATTATCTGTCTAGCAGTGAATTTCAAACACAGATTCAACCACAAAGACCAGGGAGGTTTTAAAACGCCTCCCAAAGAAGGGCACCTATTGGTAGATTGGTAAAAAAAAAAAAAGCAAAAGCAGAGATTGAATATCCTATGAGCATGGTGAGGTTAATAATTCAAGTTTGGATGGTGTATCAATACACCCAGTCACGACAAGATACAGGCGTCCTTCCTAACTCAGTTGCCGAAGAGCAAGGAAACCACTCTGGGATTTCACCATGAGGTCAATAGTGACTTTAAAACAGTTACAAAGATTAATGGCTGTGATAGGAGAAAACTGAGGATGGATCAACAACATTGTAGTTACTCCACAATACTAACCTAATTAACAGAGTGAAAAAAAGGAAGCCTGTACAGAATACAAATATTGCTAAACATGCATCCTGTTTGTAACAAAGCACTAAAATAAAACTACAAACCATGTGGCCAAGCAATTCACTTTTTGTCCTGAATACGCTGCATCATGTTATGGGTAAGCTTGTAATCGTTAAAGACTGGGAAGTTTTTCAGGATAAAAAAATTGACGGAATGGAGCTAAGCACAAGCGAAATGCTGGAGGAAAATCTGGTTCAGTCTGCTTTCCACCAGACACTGGGAGATTAATTCACCTTTCAGCAGGACAATAACCTAAAACACAAGGCAAAATCTACACTGGAGTTGCTTACAAAGAAGACACTGAATGTTCCTAAGTGGCTGAGTTACAGTTTTGACTGAAATCCACTTGAAGATCTATGGTAACACCTGAAAATTGTTGTCTAGCAATGGTCAACAACTAATTTGACAGAGCTTGAAAGATTTTTAAAATAATAAATGGGCTAATGTTGCACAATCCAGGTGTGGAAACCTCTTAGACTTACCAAGAAAGACTCACAGCTGTAATCGCTGCCAACGGTGATTCTAAACATGTATTGACTCAGGGGGTTGAATATGTATCTAACCAAGATATATTAGTGTTTTCTTTCTCATAAAGTTTTTACAAATGTTAGAATTGTTCTTCCACTGACAATATTTTGTGTAGATTGTTGACAAACAAATGACAATTAAATCCCTTTTAATCCTACTTTGTAACACAAAAAAATGTAGAAAAAGTCAAGGGGTGCGAATACTTTCTAAAGGCACTGTATAGATTACATAGTCATAAAAAAAAATATTGAAATACTTCTCTCCTTATACACACAGCATGTGTCTCCTGTAAGACAACTTGTATGGATGATCCTCCAACTGTTGCATCAAACAGGTCTCGTTCCAGGCCAACTATATTGCATCAACCAACGGTTGTATGCCATGTTATGAACTGCACAGTTGGGTATCAGATTGATATCATTATTTATATTGATATATTATATTATTAATATTATTATTATACTTTATATTAATTGTTGATATACTATAATATTGATATCAACATATCATATATTTTTATACTGTTTACTCACTGTACATATATATATATATATATATATAAACGTTTCAGGGCAGAGCTCACCCAACAAAATGTTGGCAGATGGTTTAAAAACAAACACTTACCAAATCCATAATACCAAACAGAATCATGTCTACCATAACTAGTGTAGAATTGGTCCAGTGCACCACAGGCCGCAGACCTGTTGTACTCTCATTTATCTGTGACAGACCCAAGTGATCCTGAAGACGATGATAGGAACAGTCCTCCATAGTGGAGACACCACCTGCTTAGGAGAGTAGACCCTACCTTAGATTACAGAAGACATGGATCACAACTGATACAAATAGTGGCACAGTGGATGGGTTATCCGTACGTGGTAGAATATGGGACTCATACGCAAGTTCCATTTTCAATATTATGTCAAAAAATGTATTATTTTCTTAGAAGCCAAAGACAAACAAGGAGAAAGAGGAGCTGAGAGAAATCAAAAATGAGAACTCACCCATTAGAGCGAGTGAACACAGAAGCCACAGAGTGCTCATTGCTGTATGTTTAGGCTCACAGGTCCAGCCGAATGGTGTCCAAGTGGGAGAGGGCTGTGTTTTATATGTGTGTGAGAATATTATGTGTGGCCCAATCACATGGCTAGTTGACTTTACTCTGGGTCATTGTCAGAGGTACAGAGTGTTCAAGCCAAAACCTTCTGGGTCATTCCACAAATTCATTGCCATTTGAGAAGTGTAACTTAGTCAAATTATTTTGTTGATTTCACCTAATTTTAACAATCTGTCATAAAGAGCACATGTTCAACTTCATAAAATGTGTTTTCTCATCTAAAGAAGTTAAATAAATTACTAGAGTAAGTGCTTATTAAGGGCTAAATAAGGTAACAGGGTTTAATATGTATTTTTAAATCAGCCATAAATACCCTTGTGATGGGAATGGAAGCTTGTTGGGTGAAACAGGGAGTAGCAATTTATTTCAAGCTTCATAAAAATGAAATTGTAAAAAAATTGTTTAGCCTGTCTATGGGTTACAGGGTTGACGTGTTATGTTCGACCCGCTCAGTTTTCCACCACAAAACGGCAAAAAAAAGAAAGAGTAGAACCAGCTAACCTGCTTTTACTCTATGATTTGACTATTAGATGTTCATGTGTTTCTTTTGAAAAATATTTTAAAAGGAATAGTTTCACCATATTAAAAATGAGAGTTCAGTTCACATAACCGGGTTGACCTGTTATGGGAAATAAATCAGATGAAATAAATCTTCAGAAATGACTTTGTCAAAGCAACAAAATAACTAGGGCTTTACAATGATGGTGGAAACATGGAGATATTTTGGGATTAAGTGGGCTAAAATCTTCCTAGAAGTAGCACAGGGTTGATGGTCAATTTTGGCACTTTAGCATGCCTTTCTTCATATTAATTGAATTCTCCATGTGGTCTATATTAAGGGCACTTCATTTAATAGAACATGCTGTTAAAATGCAATATTGGTGCACAATTTCTACATAAAATATCAAAAGGTACTTTTCATGGAATGTCCCTTCTATTATGCACTGCACTGAGGATAGGAAACTCTGTCGCCACCGATAAATCCACTATAATTGACCATTTCAATAAGCATTTTTCTACGGCTGGCCATGCTTTCCACCTGGCTACCCCTACCCCGGTCAACAGCACTGTACCCCTAAAAGCAACTCGCCCAAGCCTTCCCCATTTCTCCTTCTCCCAAATCCAGTCAGCTGATGTTCTGAAAGAGCTGCAAAATCTGGACCCCTACAAATCAGCCGGGCTGGACAATCTGGACTCTTTCTTTATAAAATTATTTGCAACTCTATTACTAGCCTGTTCAACCTCTCTTTCGTGTTGTCTGAGATTCCCAAAGATTGGAAAGCAGCTGCTGTCATCCCCCTCTTCAAAGGGGGGGACACTCTTGACCAAACTGCTACAGACCTATATCTATCCTACCCTGCCTTTCTAAGGTCTTTCGAAAGCCAAGTTAACATATTACCGACCATTTCGAATCCCACCGCACCTTCTCCGCTATGCAATCTAGTTTCAGAGCTGGTCATGGGTGCACCTCAGCCACGCTCAAGGTCCTAAACGATATCTTAACCGCCATCGATAAGAAACAATACTGTGCAGCCGTATTCATTGACCTGGCCAAGGCTTTCAATCACCACATCCTCATCGGCAGACTCAACAGCCTTGGTTTCTCAAATGATTGCTTCGCCTGGTTCACCAACTACTTCTCTGATAGAGTTCAGTGTGTCAAATCGGAGGGCCTGTTGTCCAGGCCTCTGGCAGTCTCTGTGGGGGTGCCATAGGGTTCAATTATTGGGCCGACTCTCTTCTCTGTATACATCAATGATGTCGCTCTTACTGCTGGTGAGTCTCTGATCCACCTCTACGCAAACGACACCATTATGTATACTTCTGGCCCTTCTTTGGACACTGTGTTAACAACCCTCCAGACGAGCTTCAATGCCATACAACTCTCGTTCCGTGGCCTCCAACTGCTCTTAAATACAAGTCAAACTAAATAAATGCATGCTCTTCAACCGATCGCTGCCTGCACCTGCCCGCCCATCCAGCATCACTACTCTGGATGGTTCTGACTTAGAATATAACTACAAATACCTGGGTGTCTGGTTAGACTGTAAAATCTCCTTCCAGAACGAACTACAAAATTCTCTGAAACTGGAAACACTTATCTCCCTCACTAGCTTTAAGCACCAGCTGTCAGAGCAGCTCACTTCCCCTACTGAATTTATTTTGCTCCTTTGCACCCCGTTATTTCGATTTCTACTTTGCACATTCTTCCACTGCAAATCTAACATTCCAGTGTTTTACTTGCTATATTGTATTTACTTTGCCACCATGGCCTTTTTTTTGCCTTTACCTCCCTTATCTCACCTCATTTGCTCACATCGTATATAGACTTATTTTTCTACTGTATTATTGACTGTATGTTTGTTTTACTCCATGTGTAACTCTGTGTTGTTGTATGTGTCAAACTGCTTTGCTTTATCTTGGCCAGGTCGCAATTGTAAATGAGAACTTGTTCTCAACTTCCCTACCTGGTTAAATAAAGGTGAAAAAATTATGGATCAAATCTCCTCCTAACCTATTGACTTAGAGACAATGTGATCCTGAAGGGTGGAGATCCAGTGTATTTATTGTACTGCACATCACAGAAGGACTGATGGACAGGGTTTGCTGGTAAGCTAGAGCTGAGAGGAGCAGGTTGTGGTCAGTAACCTCATCTCAATGTTTTAACACCACTGAGTTTGTGGACTGATATAAGAGAGAAGAGTATGTGCTTTACATCTTCAGATTAGGCCACCCAAAGGAAATGGAAAGAAAATGTTATTACACAGGCTTACTAGTCCCATAGATTTCAGACAGAATGTCATAAAAGTAGAATAAAGGTTGTTTTATTTATGTAATGGGCAGAAGTGTATGGTAGGCACTATTTGGGTTTGGGGGGATTGGTTTTGTTAGGAAGGACAATGAGAACAATGCACCAATAACTCAACCACAAAGACATAATGTGAAGATAAACTCTACAGATACAGGCCATCATTTACAAGCAATTTGAAGAAAAAAAACCCAAGAGAACAGGAGTCAGGTAACTTAAACATGTGAGGTTACAACAACAAAAGGCCATTCAGTAAAGCTGATTGGATCTAAAATATGGGCAGATAGACAAAAATAAAGGGCTGAGATATACGCATGATCTACACATACCGCATCTATACTAAGTGCATACATAGTGAAGCCACTCGTGATACAGTGTATGAATACCAGAAAACTAATGGTGGTGATGAGATAAAGGCAGAAGAAAACCGAGCCAATTCGGTTCAAAATCTTCAGAGGTTTTACAAAACCATGCTTGGTATAAAACATGGTGACATTGTTTGGAGAGGTGACAATGTAGGTTACCTTTAGATGCAGATGATCATATGCCACTAAAAGAAGTCTGCAACACAGGAGGAAGACATACTACAGCATCAAACAGTGTGAGGACTGCCGTCCATCAATTCACTAAGAGAATTACGTTTTGTTCATTTCTTTGGCATTAGTTCCAGTTGCAGAGTTTCAGATCCACCGCAGGCAGCCCTGGCATGGTGCAGTAGTTAAACCAGGGCGTGTGACTGTTTACTGTGGTCAGGCCCTCAGAAGGACGTGTCTGTGGGTATCTGGAAGTCCTTGAAGGAGTAGAAGGAGATGTCCCCGTGGTCCACCACTGCATAGGTGACCGGGACGTCCCCACTCTGGAAAACCAGCAATTTCAGTGTCCACAAGTCAGGCACTGGACCATCGAAACTGGGAGAAGACAGCAGACAATATTCAGCATGCAGTAGCATTTGATAATAGTGTCATTTAGGATTTCGATGGCAGGTGGTCTTGTGACATCTCTTTTGAAAATGGTATTCTTTTTGAATGTATTATTTTTACTGATTTTAAAGTATGCAAAAATCCCCTGCCAGTTTTGGGATGTTTACCTGCACACACACATGCGAGAATAGGGTTTTCCAGGGGCGCTCTTTTTGAATTCAGCGACCGTGTCGGGTTGGTAAATGTTGAAACAGATTCTCCACTCCTCTGAACCTTTCAAACTGAGAAGACAAAGCCCAAAGTCAAACACAAGGCAGGCAGCATAGAAATATATGTAATATATCAAATGCACCTCTACGTCATATTGTATATATCATCCTAGGACATAATGTTAATCATATTTAACAAACCCACAGTATAGGGTTTCACTCATCTTATTATTTATACATTTTTCCACTCCATATACAAAACGAACAAAAATGTACAGATGCACACAAACAGTGATTACATCTCATCTGCCCAGACCAGCATGCTCACACCCCCATCCTTAGTGCCTGTATTATTGATTGCCACTTGGCCTGAAATTGTATCAATTTGTTTTTCTCTGTTGCCCATACTATTTAAATATTTACATAATAAATCCTTAGATTTTTCCATTGTGTTAATTATGGCGGATGGATTGATTTCTCCGATTTTTTTCAAGATGAGAATTGTCCAACCCATTGGATATCTTAATACACCCCCATATGCAATGGTCTTGAAATATGAAGACAGACAGATTAAAAGTACATTTATATTGTAATACTTCTGACAGTCAACTTTCTAGCTCTGCCCACAACTTTACAGCATTCCCAGAAAGCATGGATTATTGAGTCATTATTAGTTTTACACTTAAGACATGACTCTGCCATTGAGCTGTAGAATTAGTGAATTTTGTCTCCTGTATAATAAATCCTATACATTAGTTTATACTGGATTAAGCGTACATTTTCGTTAACTGTAATTTCACTCATCTTAATAGATGTTATTATGAATGAGCAGGGAGATACAATTACCACTAACCGGGATGGAACACTCAGCTAGCATGTCCTACTAAATTCACTTCAGGGTTCGTGATAAGATCCTAAAGAGGAATACCTGGATGCTCCCTCCAGCAGCCGTGTGGATTTGATCACACTGATTTTGTCCAGCAGCTCACCTGCGTCCAAGAAGGAATAAACGTCAAAACCATTTAGACATTTAACCATTCAAAATGCTGCTTATGAAAAATGTAATTGAACTTCGATAAACCACATGGGATAATGGGTTCATGTAATGATGAATCAGAGAGTAAACAGATAATGGAACTTATAGGAACTTGTCATTGACAGCAATGAAGTCCAGATTAGTTTTACCAGTTGAAGTGACCTGTGCAGGGTCATGTAGGGGTGTGACCGGCCCCTCCCACAGGTGTGTTGGCCTATCTCTGCGGCTCCGTTGAATCCTTCTCCCCTGTAGCTCCTGGTACTCCGCCCAGTTCCTGCAACGTCGTACCTCTCTGTCCTGGTTGATGTCCCTCCGGTACCGGTCCCTGTCCCGCTCCCTCTCACGCCGGGACATCCTCACCTCCCGCAGGTTGAGCCTCTGCAGCCAGGGGGCCACATCGCAGGCCCCCACTGACCCCACAGCGCCGGGCAGTAGGCAGGGGTCTGGGGAGGTCAGGCTGCTGGGGAGCCAGCTTCTGGAGCCCAGGTCTGGGAAGGGGATGGAGCTAAAGTCCCAGCGAGGGGAGCTCTGAGGCTGACCTGGCAGCTCAGAGTCAGGGTCTGGGGAGCCTTCCTTTGACCACCAGCTCCTGCCCTGGCCACCCTCGGTTGAAGTGGTGGGGTCAACGTGTGATGCTGTTTGGATTTCGTCAATGTCTGGGGCTGAAAGATCTGGAAGAGAGTCAGGATTCTTGTCCTCTTCCTCTCTGTTGCAGTCTTTCTCCTCCTCCATTCTCTTAGAAGTGGGGCCCTCCTGTGTTCCTGTGTGCCTGGAGCGCATTAGAAGAGGCAGAAAAGCAGGGTTTCCCATTGGACAGTAATCGCTTTGAGGCGTGTGGGTTGACTGAGTGATTAAACGATGTCTAAATATAAACGGGGTATGTCTGTGTCTGCTCACTCACCTGGAGGTGGGGCTGTGGCTGCGTTTCCTCTTCGGAAGTCTTCCTGATCTGTCTTGGGACTGGGGCAGGTTCAACTGCCTCTCATACTGACTTAAATGTAAATGTAAATACTGCGATGGCACAGAACTACAGGGAACAACACTAATCCTCAGATCATAAATACAGTCGCTTGCATGCAACTAAGGAAAAGGAAAGGAATGGCCTTAGAATCTAGACTAGTTCATGTCCATGAGGGAGACAATTACCTGGGATCAAATCTGTTCACCACATAGCCAAGTCGCTTCAAATGGCCAAAAACCTTTAGAGGAAATAAAATCATCCCGTTACGTCAAATCGTAAGTTTAGACTTGCTGGAATTGTATTATATTGTCTTTTCTCATACCTGATAATGCTGTACACTCATTGTCTTCGAGTATAGAAATCTCTCATAGCCCTCTTGGATGGACAGTGGCAGGTCTTGGTAGAACACTTGCAGGTTTCCCTATTCATTTTGAGGATCACAAGAGGTAACAATTCTAAGATAAAAATGACAAACTGTGTTTGTCTTATTTGGATCCACATGTATCAAACTAATGGAAATATCTTTATTAGGTGAACAACAATCCGACCATGGATAATTATAACCTGAATGGTGTGAGCGGTAACAATTCCCAGATTAACATGTTTATTGGCAATGCTGAGCCCATGCACTTACACACTCCATTAGATAGAGAGCCTCTTCTGGATGTAGACATTGCTTACCATGGGCAGAAAACCCCATAGTCTGCCAAAACTTCCCCTACAGCAGAACAGAGAATGAATGTAATGTCAGTTTTCATGTGAAATCTTTAGACATTAGCCTATACTAAATGTTAATGAGAGGTGAGCTCTAGATGAGTTCGAATAGACATCAGCAGAGAGCTTGTCATGACAAGGTCCTTCGCTCTCTCTGATGGACCATTACTCACTGCTGGTGACTGCAGCTCCACTATCATGTCACTGGGAATCCACACTGCCTTCACCAGGTTCCCCCTGGGCACAAAAACATACAAGGAGTCAGTCACGCCACCACCTGTAAAGCACAGTAATACCAATGACTTGACATGTTTGTTTAGCTGCAAATACATATGGACTAGGTATAATCATCTAACCACACCAACAGTCTAAAGTTGATGACACATACACTATCTAATTCTACTAGTAGCCGTCACTCTAGTCGTCCTTGGTTCCACCATCCATTACTCACAACCTCTCCACTCGCTCCTCAGATACTAGATTCCAGTGCTCGTCCAAACTCTGCTGAAGCCTATCCTTTTGCTGATCCGACCCAGTGGGAATGAAATCCTTCTGCCCGCGCACCGGGATCTTGTGGCTGCGCGTGCGGGCTTCGAACAGCTCAGATGGGCTGTCATTGAACCAGAAGCAAAACAAGTTACAAGGACTGACTCTGTCTACAATTGGTGTCAGCACTGGCTACACGTCTTTCACATTATATATGGTAAGAAATCACCCCCCCCCCCCCCCCCAAATGCCGGTCTTCCATTTAATTAGCTCGGTTAGAAAAACATTAAAATATTTGACCGCGCTGATAAAGACAGGACAACCACATTCAGATTGCCTAGCTAGCGTTCTCCGTAGCAGTTAGCGTCTATGAATGGGTTAGCTAGCTAGCTGCTAACACGTTTATAACAGCTCGAATTTCACAACAAAACTGTACTAAATTAGCTAACTTATTTGACAAAAACTATTATGTAAGAAACGATTCACTCGGTGCCTATTCAAAGACACGGCGTTTAAACTGCACACTTACTTTAGTAATTCATTGCCGAATTCTACTTTAGCTGATGTTTTGTTTTGGTCAGCCATGTTTGATAGGTAGACGGCTGTCAGATCATCCTAGGGTTTCCAATAGACAGCCGCAAAGACAAAATTGTCTGTATCGTAAAAAAAATATTTAAACTAACATTTGTTTTGGTCTTAATATAATGTTAGGCATGGGGTTAGGTTCAAAATCTGATTATAACAAGATAAATTGTAGAAATAGACGGGGGTAAGCCATAATTGTGACTTTGTGGCTGTGTTAACTAGTGACGACCGGGTCCTAGTGCACGCCATTGTACATTTTTGAAAGAAGTTCTTATACAGTTCACAAGAGGGCAGCAAAGCACAACATTTTACATTTTTATTTCACAATACACTCGTATATTACTGATGCTAATGAAGTCTGGGAAATAAGGCTTTTTATCTGCTGTGATGAGGCCACAGGGAAAACAGCCTCTGCAATTCTCTAAATAGACAAGTGTTAAACACAATCTTTTTGCGCCATAGTACCACTGGTATGTCATTCATATGTGAACCTTATTTTTTATTAATATTGATAAATGCCTTCTCTGCATTTTTATCATATCATATTTAGATTTTCTCACTTTGTAATATAAATAGTTTACCAATGTTGTGAATGAAAGGGCTCTTGGAAGGGTGCATGTATTATATGTGCAACCTCCTTACGACTTGCCCTTTGACAGGCCTGGCCACGAGTCATCACACCTGACGTGAGAGGTGAGAGAGATGCATTTAGATGCATGGACAATGAGAATGCCCCGCTGAGCAAATGTCCATACTACCAGGAAGTAAGAGACCATGCTCCCCTCACCCCACAAGCAGGCCCCCTTCCCTGAAAGTCAACAATAAACCACGTTTCCAGTAAGCCGGATAGCTCCCCAAGTCTAGCCCATCTCCATGGTGACCACTACCAGAGCTGACAATGCTGTGTCTTTTAGCCTAACTAGACCACCCATGCGGAAATACTTCTGATATAACAATATGTATCAGATTATTAAAGCTCCGTAATGCTGCTATCACATCTGTAGTCTGGAGTAAAATAAAAAATCCTCAACAATAAGCTGCATGTATAGATATTTGTGGACATACGCACAGTATTTCAAACATGTAATAAAACGTTTCAGTCAACCGTGGCATAGCATGTTTTACACCTTGACCTATTCCTGTGCGAGACATGACGTCAACATTCCCGTCACTGGTGTGAGTGACACAGTACCTTTGTGTGTGAGTCTCCACATGTTATTCATGGGTCCTTAACTCCTGGGTCTGGGGTTGCGGCCTGACTCTTTTAATCTGCTGTTTAACACACTGAATTGGACCTTTGCATTCTCAATCGGCCAGAGCAGGGTATTCCTGCTTTGTGTGGTTTGCTGACTTGCAAAACACGCCCTAAGGACCCCAGTAACTGTAACACTGAGGGGTTGACTGCCAGAGGTCACACTAAAAGGTCATCCTTATTGCTTGCAAAGTTATAGTGCTCAATGTAGAGAAGTAGAAGTTTAGATTGAAGATTACAATTCTTTAGGATCAGAATCACTTCTATTCACCAAGTCTATTTAAACATACTTAGTGATGTGGTGCTGCCAGCAATAGACAAATGTAACGACAAAATACAGACAGAGGAATTTACACAAAGTCAACATCCAGTATTTACTATGGTATGGTACATTGGGCCTTTTACATTTCATTTACTTGAGTTACCAGTCAAATAAAATTGTGGAGATGTAACGAGTAGAATGTAGGAAATAATCCAGCCCCCTGCAATGAAATACTAAACCAAATGTACCAACCTCACTACCGTCCACTAAAACATACGTTCACATTCAAACTAAAGAAAAGTTCAGGATGTCTGTTTATAGGCTACACATATCCAGGAATCAGTATTGTTTGCAAAAAGATCTTGAGGGCAGTGGTAAAACTGACTGCCTAGTTCTAAACCATTAGCAAACAAAGGCACACCACAGAGAGGGTCTAACACCTCACATCCTCAACATTACGCTCAGTCTCATCCAAGTGCTGTGGATCCTCTGGCACTAATCTGTTAAATCTGTTGTCATTTGTCTTCAGTCTCAGTGCACTTGCATTGGCACCCTCTCAATGTGACAAGGGGATGACCCATGGCCCTTCCTCCCTGCTCTAGTCCCAAGCCACTTTCACAAGTTATAACATGGTGACTATAGGGATGTAGAGACAAAACAGGTTGTAATTCTCCCTCGCACCTCTCACAACAGTCTACAGGGTACCTTGCAACAAGAGAACAGTACCTTTGTGGCCTTATAAATTAAGTTGTGTCAGGTGATAACATATGAAACATGAATTCAATTATTAGATGCTTTTAACCTGAGTAACAGAAAAGAGTACAAATGCAACTTACTAAAACTATGTAATAGCAACATGCTGTGTAATATGTTGTATTCTGTAACATATAAAAGGTCACAGTGTTCTAGGACCTACTCCCCCAGTGGAACTCCATTGTTCTAGAATGTTCTGGATGAATCCATATGTGGGGAGTTTACAAGATGGGGGCACCCTTCCTACTCCTCCATCCCTGTCTTGTCCTGTGTTCCAGCTCTAGCTCTCGCTTGTTTGCATTCCTCTCAGTTAATAAGTGTTTGTCTGATCCCTGACAGGAGGCTAAAGATCACCCACGCAAACACATTTACATTTTACATTTAAGTCATTTAGCAGACGCTCTTATCCAGAGCGACTTACAAATTGGTGCATTCACCTTATGACCTCCAGTGGAACACCCTGGCCCCTCCCATGGCCAAACTGTAAAGACAGCAGCAAGAGGTGGCTGGCCAGATCCGATCTACCACAGCCAGTCAGGTGTAGCAACGGCATTCTGACACACACACGCAAACACACACAGTTTCAATGCTTGATCAACTCCTTTACACAGCTGATACATCAAGCCAGCTACCGTTTGTCAACTGACTAATGACCTTAAAGCCAGCAGTTAAAAGTAAACGTAGGCCTATGTTATGCTTCATTTTGTATCCTCTGACCTGTTTTGAACAGTACACACACATCCTATAATTCTGCACAAAAAAATATGTGAAAACCTGACAAGCTCTGACCGGTAAGGTAATAAAGCATTCCCATCGTCACACACAAATCAACCTAGTCCCAATAACACCCCACACTACAAATGAGTGATGGCAGAGATGAGGAGAGAGAGAGAGAGAGAGGCAGAGATGAATGGCCAACACTGAAACACGCAAGGACAGCAGTGTATGCATAAATTCTGGCCTAATGACAGTCACCAAAATGTCATTACACTTTGTGGTGTTTTGTGGAACAGATGTCTCTTTCCATTCACAACTGTTTGGAGGCTGGAAATATGTTGCGAGTGGATGAACGTGCGCGGGTAGCCTAGTAAAGGAGCCCTTTGATGTATTTTGGTAAGAAATTACATCTACTTTCACCCCTAGACAGAGAGAGGAGAATGGAGAGAGAGGAAAACGGAGAGGTAGAAAGTGAGAGACAGATGAAACGGGAAAGGAGACCCAGACATTCACACTGGGGGCTGTAATGTGGTGTGGGAAATGACCTGGGAGGTCTCTGTTTCACTCCATCCCACGTCTCCTCCGATCAAATCATTTAGTGGATGCACCCGATGCAAACCGCTGTGCTCTTTGCTGGGGGTGAGAGGCAACACCAATGAATGGAGGGACAGAGTCGTGGAGGGGTGCTGAGAGAAAGCTCTGGCTGAGCCAAGCAGTAAAGGGGTCCTACGCTTCGACCAGGCCTGGGGGGCTTTTATGGCTTTTGTCGCCACGGCAGCTCACCTATTGAGGGGAGCCCCTAAGATATGTAAAACAGCAACGTTTCAAAGCCTCATCTCCACTGTGAAAAACAAAGAAATAAAGAAATCAAATTAAAATCTGGAAAGGAGTGAGTAAGAGTAGAATAAGAGAAAAAGAAAGTATCCTCTGTAGTAAAAAGCAAAGGGGGGCAGTAGCCAAGCTGTTCGCTGGAATCCGATGAGTGTAGAGAAATAAATAACTAAAAGAATCAATAAAAAAGGGAGTGAGGTGGAAAGAGCTTACTATGCTCTTGTTTGCCCAGAGTGTTATTTTCTTTTCTCATTGAGTCAGGCCAAGTCCTGCAAGCGGCTTGGTGCCTCTCCCACCCAGCATTGAGAGGCAGGTCTGGGCTTGCCCGGCCAAGGTCAGCCACGGCTGCCAGGAACGCATACGGCTCAGCCTGCCCCCAGCTGCCATGGTCCTTGTTTATGTTTGTTTTTTGTTCCTCAGTAAATGTCCCTCCCCTCCACCCCCCCAAGGGAGGGACAGTCTGAGGAGCTCTCTCTAGGGTACGGCATGAGCTGGTGTCAGTTGACCTGGTCACTTCCTCCAGAGGTATGTGGCCAAGGTGTGCATCGCTGCTGTTGTATTGTCTGTCTCCACAATGGCTTCGCCGTCTCCCTGCGTCACCTGCTCAGGGCCAACAGGGTGCTTTAGTTTATCACTGCTGCAAGGCTTGCTGGGAAATCCATAGAGTGCCCACACTTCAGCTTCCACTGCTACAACCAATTCATTAATTCCTCCAACATTACACTGTATATTTTTTGCCACATCATGTCATATGGTCAGATGCAATTCTTCCTTGCTAAGGGAGAACAACGATGAAGTGAGATGTTGAACACAGAGGTGTAAACTGAGACTGATTCTGCTTTAAGCGGCTTCAGAGGGACTAGATCTCTGGGACTATTGTTCTCTCTCTGGAGTGACTCACCTTGCTGACTGTTACCTGGACAGCGTAACATACATGCTAATTAGGAAACATAGGAACCATGACACATAACACTTATGTCTGAGTAGGGAACACTTCTTGACAGGTGCACATTTATAAAATGATTAGTACAGCTAACCCTAATGCAGAACTTTAATTGCAATTTCATTTGTTTATTAACATTATTCATTTATACACTTTATAGTAGCCATACAGTATCTAGGAAACCCAAAGTTTCAAAGGCTGGGTCTAATATAGTGTAGAAGAGGTCATACAAGAAGTTTTATAGTTATTCCAATGTTGAAAATGTGGTGTGTAATGAGGAGCAACTAGGTGCTGCACTTGACTCATTTATGAAATTGCTTATTCCAGTTACTAATAAGCATGCACCCAGTTACTAATAAGCATGACTGTAAAAACTGTTAAATCCCTGTGGATTGATGAGGAATTGAAACATTTTATGGTTGAGAGGGTTGAGGCAAAAGGAATGGCAAATAAATCTGTCTGCACAGTCGATTGGCAAACGTACTGTGAATTGAGAAATCATGTGACCTAAACTGAACCAAAGAAGAAGAAACTGTACTATGAAACAAAGATAAATTATATAAAGAATGATAGTAAATAGCTTTGGAGCACCTTATGACATTTTGGGCAAAAAGGCTAACTCTGCTCCATCATTCATTAAATCAGATCATCACAAAACCCACTGATATTACAAACTACCTTAATTATTTTTCATTGGAAAGATTTTAGTACAAGATTAGCAAACTTAGGCATGACATGGCAACAACAAATTCTGAACCTACACATCCATGCATTACTGACCAAATTATGAAAGACAGGTGTAATTTTGAATTCTGTACAGTGAGTGTGGAAGAGGTGAAAAAAATATTGTTGTCTATCAACAATGACAAGCCACCGGGGTCTGACAACTTGGATGGAAAATTACTGAGGATGATAGCGGACGATATTGCCACACCTATTTGCTATCTCTTCAATCTAGGCCTACAGGAAAGTGTGTGCCCTTTGGCCTGGAAGGAAGCAAAAATCATCAACCAACCAATCAGCCTGTTACCAACCCTTAGTAAACTTTTGGGGAAAATGGTGTTTGACCAGATACAATGCTATTTCACAGTAAACAAATTAACAACAGATTTTCAGCACACTTATTGAGAAGGGCATTCAACATGTACGGAACTTACACAAATTACTTAGCTAATGTACCATGTTTTGTTCTGCTACCATGTTGTGTTGCTACCATGTTGTTGTCATGTTGTGTTGCTACTATGCTGTGTTGTCATGTGTTGCTGCCTTTCTATGTTGTTGTCTTAGGTCTCTCTAGTAAAAAAAAAAGTTGTGGGAGCTGTTTTGTTAGGCTTCAGTGCAGCTTTAGACATTATCAATCATAATCTTCTGCTGGAAAAACGTATGCTTTACATCCCCTACTATATTGTGGATCGAGAGTTACCTGTCTAACAGAACACAGAGGGTGTTCTTTAATGAAAGCCTTTCCAACATAATCCAGGTAGAGTCAGGCATTCCTCAGGGCAGCTGTCTAGGCCCCTTTCTTTTTTCAATCTTTACTAATGACCTGCCACTGGCTCTGTGTAAAGTCTGTGTGTCTATGTATGCTGATGACTCAACACTATACACGTAGGCTACCACAGCAAGTGAAATCACTGCAACACTTAACAAAGAGCTGAGGTCAGTTTCAGAATGGGTGTCAAGAAATAAGATAGTCCTAAATATTTCAAAAACGTAAAGCATTGTATTTGCGACAAATCATTCACAAAACCCTAAATCTCAAATAAATATTGTAATGAACAATGTGGAAGTTGAGGAGACTAAACTGCTTGGAGTAATCCTGGATTGTAAACTGTTGTGGGTAAAACATACTGATGTAACAGTAGCTAAGATGGGGAGAGGTCTGTCCCAGTACTACATAGAGCCATGAATACATGGAACTCTATTCCACATCAAGTAACTCATGCAAGCAGTAAAATCAGATTGAAAAAACTGATAAAAATACACCTTATGGATCAGCGGGGACTGTGAAGAGACACAGGCACAGACACACGCATACACACCCACATAATAACATACGCACTGTACACACACGTACACATGGATTTTGTGTTGTAGATATGTGGTAGTAGAGTAGTGGCCTGAGGGCACACACTTAATATGTTGTGAAATCTGTTGTGAAATGTAATGTAATGGTTTGAAAATTATATGTAACTGTCTTCATTTTGCTGGACCCCAGGAAGAGTAGCTGCTACCAAGGCAACAGCTAATGAGGTTCCATAATAAAAACAAATACATTTTGAGCCACCTATTGTTTCCCCCATATTAATTTTAGTACATCCGACTGGTTAACTTCTTGGTGACAGGGGGCAGTATTTTCACGTCTGGATGAAATTCATGCCCAAATTCAACTGCCTGCTACTCATCCCCAGAAGATAAGATATGCATATTATTAGTAGATGTGGATTGAACACACTCTGAAGTTTCTAAAACTGTTTGAATCATGTCTGTGAGTATAACAGAACTTATTTAGCAGGTGAAACCCCGGGGACAAACCATTCAGATTCTTTTTCTGAGGTCACTCTCTTTTCAATGGGTTTTCATTGGGAATCCAGATTTCTAAGGGACCTTCTTGTCCCTTCTCTGAGGGACCTTCAGTTCCTTTCGCTTCCACTGGATGTCACCCGTCTTTAGAAATTGGTTGAGGTTTTTCCTTTGTGTAATGAAGAAGTACGGCCATCTTGAACGAGGGTCACTTGAAGTGTACTGTTAGATAGAGGCGCATGACCAGAAAGCATACTACAGTTTGTTTCCCTCCTGTATTGAACACAGATCATCCCGTCTTCAATTTTATCGATTATTTACGTTAAAAAATACCTAAAGTTGTATTACAAAAGTAGTGAAATGTTTTGGCAAAGTTTACAGGTAACTTTTTAGATATTTTGTAGTCAAGTTTGAACCGGTGTTTTTCTGGATCAAATGCGCCAAATAAATTGACATTTTGGATATATATCGACGGAATTAATCAAACAAAAGGACCATTTGTGATGTTTATGGGACATATTGGAGTGCCAACAAAAGAAGCTCGTCAAAGGTAAGGCATGAATTATATTTTTATTTCTGCATTTTGTGTATCGCCTGCAGGGTTGAAATATGCTTCTCTCTCTTTGTTTACTATGGTGCTATCCTCAGATAATAGTATCGTTTGCTTTCGCCGAAAAGCCTTTTTGAAATCTGACATGTTGGCTGGATTCACAACAAGTGTAGCTTTAATTTGCTATCTTACATGTGTGATTTCATGAAAGTTTGATTTTTATAGTAATTTATTTGAATTTGGCGCTCTGCATTTTCTTTGGCTTTTGGCCAGGTGGGACGCTACCGTCCCACATATCC